>NC_061109.1:61941269-61946269 GCF_015104395.2 Macrobrachium nipponense
CAAATTGCAGCCCATTAGCCTCAGTAGTTTCATTTTATTTAAGGTCAAAGTTAGCCTTGATCTTGCGTAGGTCTGGCACCGCTATAGATGCCAACAACATCGGCCACCACGGGGCCGTGGCTGAGAGTTTCATTGGCCGTAGCTGAAAGTTTCATACAGCATTATGCTCTGTACATAAAACTCGATTGCGCCAAAGAAACTTTGGCACCTTTTTGGCTTGTTTTGTATTGATATTAAAAATAAAGCTAAAAATGACAGAAATGTACCAATAAAAGACCTGAATAAAAAGAGAGAAAGAGTCTCTCTCTCTCTCTCTCTCTCTCTCTCTCTCTCTCTCTCTCTCTCTCTCTCTCTCTCTCTCTCTCTCTCTCTCTCTCTCCAGAAATAAGATATGTATCAATGTTAAGCATCTGATATATATGTCATGCCAGAAAAAATGTATCAGCGTTTGTTCAAGACAATAATAAATATCCCATTAGAGGCTATTTCCAACGGAGTCATAATAAGCCTTTGCATTTTTGTGTTTTCAGTAATAAAAGGATATATAGCTCCCATTTTGTTTTATTTAGGTAACCAATGTAGTTATTCAACAAGTAAATTACTTTGTTTTACGTAACGTTACAACATGTGTATATTTTTTTTTTAAATGAATCACAAGCCAACAAACGTAAACGGGACAACACATACACTTTATAGATTTCACAGAGTAAAAAGAGAAACCCGAAAAAAGCAACAGAGACGAGAAAGGTCTCCAGTAAAATCTCAAAAACCTTTCCTGTCGATTATAAGTCATACAAATCATCCGACAACAATAACAACGTGAACCCCTTTTAGGTCCACTGAAATATGAATCGTGTCTTGGTAAGCTACGTATGCTAGTCTCCGTAAACATGACATTATTTTGGGAAGTGTTATATCCTAGTGTCATATCATATTGTTGTTTGTATCTATTCTATGTTTATTTGAATGTCTTGTTGTTGTTCATTATAGTCAAGGATTTCTAATGTTCATCATTTATTCTCAGGAAATATGTCGTAATGCTTTATTGTAATACTCTTTGGCTTTTAAGATGAAACACACACATATACGTATATATGAGTGCGTGCGTGCGTGTGTGTGTGTGTGTGTGTGACCACTGAAATCTACTTCCGTCCGTAAACGCAACAGCTGTAGCCCGAGTTGTGAAACAATCAAGTGCTCCACAAACAGAAGCCGGGTCTTTAGATAATGCTTTCTAGTAACAGCCTCATTATGATAACAACGACGTTGGCTGTCTGGAGACTGACCACTTCCACTCGAGGTCCTCCTTGAAAGAGCCCTCGAGGCATAACTCCTTAGTGGGATCGATTTTGAGAAGTGGGGGGAGTAGGGGAGAAGGAGTGGGGCTCTAATCTTGTCTATAACTTTAGTAAATTTAATAACAATGTTCGTGTTTCCTTATACAAATCCGAGGAGGAAATTTAAGCTTGTTTTAAGTTAGCTAGACAGCGCTTTATTCTTACTCGCAAAGTAGCATTAAGTAAGTTTTGAAGGCTCGAGGCTTTTTCTATTCATAGAATTCTCTTCGAAGTAATTAAGGAATCGTGGGTCTACATACAGTTGGCCTTTTATTTTAGATTCGAGATATTTCATATTTGGCTTCCAGTTATGATTTTACATCGACGTGAATTTTTCCTTCATTATTTTCGAGAAACTTTTACGAACTTTTGTGTGGGCAGGTTCGCAAATCCATTAACTTTATGCTGAATCACATTTATTTTTATTTATTTATTTATTTATTTATTTATTTATTTATTTATTTATTTATTTATTTATTTATTTACTTATTCATTTATTTACTTCTACATTCGCGCGAAGGATCTTGACTTATGGTCTTGCAAAGTTCCTTAACTATTACGCAAACTTTGTTACTTTCTAAAAAGTGAAGAATTCCGGAGTTAGAAAATAATAAACTCAGTCGAAGAGTCTAGTATGAAATGGACACGTTCCTTGAACTAATATTTAAAAAAGGTAGGAATTACGTGCGAAATGCAACACTTAAGCATCGTAAATAAAGTTTGGGCATAATTTTTATAATTTCTCAAGTGTTGAAAATTGAAGCTCTTTTAAATTCTAAGAGCATAATTTAAACATGATTTCTTTCTTTACTATGAACATCATAATTATACTTGCAAAGCTGAAATTTGGTTCTGATCAGTCTGTGAACACAATTCATGGAAAAATATATTCACTGGTCAGTAAATGAAAATTCATGGCCAATTAATTCTTCAGTGTTGCGTAAATACATTTCCGTATTACAAAAAGCTGTTTGCTATTGAAACCGGTAATAAAATATTTAAATATTCTTAATCTGAATTCAACATGCGAATCGATAGTCAACAATATTATATGGTTTGAATAAATCACTAATTTTTTCCTATTCATATTTGAAAGAATAATATCCAAGAGTGGTGCTTTATTGTTTTGCCTTTTCATTAGTTGATAGTGCATAGCAGCAATAATACTCAATTACTTTTTAGATTTATCTATTTAACTACAGTGGTAATTGTAGTCGAGAAGTAGAGATGATAATAATAATAACAATAATAATATCACCATCAACTAAATTGTGATTCTTTGAATGAATAATGAGGTTAATGTCTAATGGATCACCTTTGTCACACTCTCTCTTTCTCCGGTTGTGATTTATTGGTAGAACAACTGGGCTTGTGTTTGCAAGGACACCGGTTCGATCCTGGCTCACTGACTACCAGTCGACCCACTTGCGAATGACTACCAGCGATAACTTGGAGGTCATGGGTGTTGCAACTTTAGTATGCTGAGAGCTTAATAAAGCGAGAGAGCCGTATGATACAATAATACATAAGTAGATAGACTGATAGATAGATAGATACTTGTGAACCTGAGTAAGCCGAAAATTTAAAACGAATTTCATTTACCTCATCAGAAACTTCAGATATTTCCTTTTCTGAAAAAAACATATTTTGCTGATCAGTCTTATTCAACACTTTTTCCAAAAGAGTTTTCCTAAACCTTCAACTCATTTGGCTCGGCTCGGCTAGATTTGTAAAAATAATCAGAAATGAGGAAACCACGAAGTTATTTTTGATGCACGAAGAGAAGATTATTTCTTCAAACGGAATTGAAAATATTTTTCTTTGGGATGCGTGTCTGGTAGGCTAATCATTCCAAGATAATTATTGCACAAAACGGTTACATTTTGATTGTTTGTCAGTTAACATAAATATTTTTAATAATATATAGTTTTTTTCGGTCAGGGAACTCCTTTGCACAAAATGTATCACTCACCAAAATACAATGAAATCGTAACATGAAAATAGAGCTCGTACCATGATACATAATACAATGAAAAACTCACCACACATGACAACCATAATTATAGATTTGAAAGGTTAATAAATGACAAGAACATAATTTTTAACTATGATGAAAAATAATAAGAAAGAATTATGAATTGGGGAACTATATTTACTAACAGATTTTGTCTGAATTCCCGAACTTAGTCTAATGTCAGCAACATTCAAAACACAGTCAATAGTTTTGACTTGCTCTGAGAAGTACCGTTAACTTATTTCAATTATTACCAACAACTATAGTGATAAAACCCAATTTTATAAATCCCATTTGATGAATATAACCCTGACTTTATGCATGAAGGATTACGATGCAAATCCCTGCAATAATGAGGCTTAAGTCCAGAATCCTTTGTTAGTCTGCTCTGTTTTGTTTTGTTTTTCCTTATAATTTATATATATATATATATATAATATATATATATATATATATATGAGATAATATATATATAGATATATATATATATATATACATATATATATATATATATATATATATATATATATATATATATATATATATATATATATATATATATATATATATATATATATATATATATATATATATATATACATATATATATACATATATATATATATATATATATATATATATATATATATAGTATATATATATAGTATATATATATATATATATATATATATATAAATAATATAACATAATATGATATAAATATAATATAATATAATATAATACTAGCCGGCTCCTGTAAGACGGCATTCTTTGAAACATAATATCATTATTATTTTTCATCGTAGGAGAGAGGTAAGAGCATATTTGGAATCCTCGTGAAAAATACTATTGGAATACTGTTTTATTTTTTCTTTACAAATAATATTAAGAAAAAGTTAATATGCCAGATATACGCCCGAGTATGCGGATCATTACAACACTCAGCAAAAAACCATCCCGTAATATCATCGTTATTTTTCATCGCAGAAGAAAAGTTCTATCAGAGTAATGCTTTCTTTTTTTCTCTACGAATAATAATAAAAAATAGGTATTGCCGGATGTCCAGATCAAAATGGCACTCGGCTAAAAACCATTTCCTATAAAATGTACATATATGGCCCGTCTTTTGTCCAATTCGGTCCAATGGTTTAGCAGTCTCTAGCGAACATACATACATACATACATATCAGATCGCCAGCTTTGTTATATATATATATATATATATATATATATATATATATATATATATATATATATATATACTATATATATATATATATATATCTATATATATATATATATAAATATATATAGTGATATATATATATATATATATATATATATATATATATATATATAGATATATATATATAGTGAAAGTTACAGAAATATCAAATAAGTTGGAATGGATGAAATGGGATGAAGAAGATAAACCTGATTGTTTGTGTTCCCAGGAGAACCATAAAGGCAACGAGATGTCGCTTCGGTGACCTCTTTTCAGGATAAAAAAGGTTTCGCTGAATACAGGTGTTTGTCTCTCAAAGAATCAGAGATACTGAGGGCGCCTTTCCTAAACTCTCTCTCTCTCTCTCTCTCTCTCTCTCTTCTCTCTCTCTCTCTCTCTCTCTCTCTCTGCGCTTCGTTATGTG
>NC_061109.1:61951269-61973769 GCF_015104395.2 Macrobrachium nipponense
TCATCAGCGTAACATTAAAATGTAATGGAGAGGTTAGTTTCCTCCCGAAGAACACCTTTATAGATGCTCTTCGGGAGGAAACTATCCTCTCCATTACATTTTAACGTTACACTGATGAGGAACACCGTTCAGATGTTCGAAAGTCTTTGTTCTATTTTTACATAGATATATATTTTTAATATATAATTGTGGATATTTTTTAACAATAATAATAATAATAATAATCCAATAATAATAATAATAATAATAATAGTAGTAGTAGTAGTAGTAGTAGTAGTAGTAGTAGTAGTAGTAGTAGTAGTACAAAAAAGAAATGACCAAAGAAGTAATCAGAGGATGAAACCATAAAAAAACCCAAAAAAACCCTGATAATCATCATATTTGCCAGGTCCCTTCTTGGACACTAATCCATCATCAAACTGGTACATGCCTAAATGTAGATGGATCTTTTATTCAGACCTTTGGATGAAATGATGTCGATGGAAGCTAGGTTTTATTTGTTTCCTCCGTTTTTATATATAATATATATATATATATAATATATATATATATATATATATATATATATATATATATATATATAGGAGGAACAAATAAAACCTAGCTTCCATCGGCATCATTTCATCCAAAGGTCTGAATAAAAGATCCATCTATATATATATATATAATATATATATATATATATATATATATATATATATATATATATATATATATTATATAATATATTTTATATTGTATATTTGGGAGTGTACTTTTATTTTAATATTTGGCTGAACATTATATGGTGTTATTGGTACAATGGCAATATCAAACGTGATGTATTCAGTTATAAATTGTTTTTATTGCCATAATGCTCATGTAATGACACACATTGTAATGTTAACTGTATATCTAGCAAATTAAAATTCTCCTCATGCAAAGGTATTGACAGAATCCAAAAATGTCACATTTCTATAAGAAAAAGTGCTTTCCTTAGTTAAAACTTTCCTCGTAACAGATATTGTCAATCTAAGAAAAACAATGTCCTTCTTCCACCGAGAAACTAGTTACAAAAATGTGTTTTCTCGAGAAAACGTTTTCCTCCTTTCTCCATTCCACATCCATGTTTATAGCCTTCTAGTTTTTCCCTTCTCCCCTCCACATCCTCGTTCCTCCTTTCTTCCCTGCAACATCCTGTCATCCTTATAGGTCGATGCCATATCCTCCATCCAAACAGCTCTCTCCTAAGGCGGTGCGTTTGCTCGCTGGATCCAGCGAAAAGTCATCCCAACTATGGAATTGTGTCGCTCCTGACGTACCTTTACACCTGCCAGGCCTTCTCTCTCTCTCTCTCTCTCTCTCTCTCTCTCTCTCTCTCTCTCTCTCTCTCATTTTACTTCCGAAGAAGCAGACTCTTAATCACGTTCCTGCCCTTATAAAGTTACACGAACCTAGAAATGCTACGCCATCATTTGCAAATAATGACCAGAGCTATACCAGGGCCTCCTTCAGGGAAGGGGGCGGGGAGGCCTTGCATCTTTAATCCCTCCTTCACTGTCGTTAATCCAAACGCCACATTATGACCACAATAAATCAGAGAGATAGATTCCTCTAATCCCTCACCCCTCACCCCTTCCCCCAATTCCTACGAGTATCCCCCAAGGCCCCAGCAGTGTCATTTGTCTTTCGTTTTCATCTTTCAGATTTTCCTGTCTTCTTCTATGAATAAAAACAGTTCTTAATCTAAGCGATCTTTGGCTTTTCTTAGAAATCCCTAATCCATTTTGCTTATGGCTTTCTAAATATGTTGATTTGGACTAAGAAGCAATTCTGTTAAGTTTGCAGGATTTGTTCAAGGTCATACACGTCAATAAAAAATCAGCCATTAGGCAACTCGTATAAACCTTTAGAAAAAACAAAAGGGAGTTAAAGGTTTTAAAACCTTCTTTGATTACTTTCAAATTGCCTGCATTACTACAAAAACAAAGACAATAACCACATCTAATGCTACAACTACAACCATCACTTACAACCATAATTATGGCTTACACCGTCATGACTTATTGATTTTATGATAAAAAACACAGAGTACTGCACAAGAACGCATAGAAATAATAACAAACCCGAGTGCATAAAAGGCGTAATAACCAAGTCTCATCCTGTCAGGTAATGGCGTCGTGACGTGATATCGAAAGCACTTTCTTTTCTCTCTCTTTCAGGTCCTCAGGCGACAGAATGAGCCTTCATCACGCAAATGGCGGATTTGTTTTAATTTATTGTGTTGAGTCTTTTCTTCAGGCAATATTTGATGAGCCCTCGCTGTAAGTCTTGGCGCTTCAGTTTTATATCTTTAAAGGTGATGGCTCTATTACTACAACATTTATAAATGTAACCTATATATCTAGACTTTAGGTAATAGCCCTGTTATTCTCTCTATGTAACCTATATATGTAGACTTGAGGTAATGGCCTCGTTATTATAACATTTCCTTATGTAACCTATATATCTAGACTTTAGGTAATGGTCCTGTTACAATAACCTTTCTCTATGTAACCTACACATCTAGGCTTTAAGTGATGGTCCTATTATTGTAACGTTTATTTAGTGTACCCTATATATTCAGACTGAAGGTGATGGTCGTATTATTATAATATTTATATATTGTGGCATCTATATGTGTATACTAATGTTAAATACTTTCGTCAATAAATGATTATATAGTTGATTAAATTAGTGTTCCATATGATTTTTTTATTGTAGCTCATATCATGCTCTGAAAATAACTTAGCAGTGGAAAAAGTTATTGTTGTGAGAAAGGATGTATCAGTTTTTGTATCATATGATAACAAGCAAACGTTTTTATATTGGTTTTTAAGTCACATCGAGCATTTAAAAAGCGGTAACAGTGGGAGAAGTTGTTTATGTGTAAGAAGGGTATGTTATTTTTTTTAGTATTTGGTAACGAACAAATTCTTTGGTTAAGAGCTCATGCTGGCATAAGGCCGAGTTAATCTAACCGTACCGGAGGATTCTCTACAGAGCGATGATAATCATGAAAACAGACAGCATGGGATAATGTCTGGTAAATAAGGAAATGGGGAAACTGGGAATTTTTCCCAAAACGATGTTGGTTCTGACAGCGATAATCAACCTGGCGATAAGACAATAGATGGTAAATGAGGTATAATGAGCTTTGCGAGCTTAATTGACTTCAATTTCACCACTAACCAGTAAAAGACATCGTTGATTAGCGAGGATATTTACCATTTTCGGAGATGAGCTCATAGATATTCACTAATTACTATATAAGAGATAAGAATTAGACTTCCGTGAACAAATAAATTGACAAGGTGAAGAAAATGGAAGGTCTGGAATCTACTTATTGTTAATAGATGTCTGTCTGTCTGTCCATTTAATTGATTGATTGACTGATTGATCTACCAATTAAACTTTAAACTTTTTTATTGATATTTTTTTCTTTTCCACTTATTCGCTCATTCATTTATTTATTTATTTAATGTATTATAATCTTATTTCGTATTCATTTATTTATCTATTTTACTCACTTTTATCCCTAAAACTTGTCTCACACTCATCCCCTCGATTATGTCTCGACTATAACCTAAATCATCCTGTGGTCTTCAGTTGGCGGTGAAATGTCACGAATGATGAGGAAGACGAAGTGGGTCTTTGATGATCGCAGCTTCTTCTTCTTCTCTAGAAGAAGAAGAAGAAGAAGAAGAAGAAGAAGAAGAAGAAGAAGAAGAAAGTCAGTAACGACGAAAATGTGGTGAGGAGTAAAATGTTATTCCCAAGATGGCAAAAGAAAATTATGAAGAATTAGTGAGAGAGCGAGAGAATTAGTGAGGGATAGAGAAGGATGAACGAGAATTTTTAAGAAATGCCAAGAAAAGAGGACAAATATATTGATAATAAAGAGAAGAAGAGTTATGGATAAGGTAAGACCAGGTAAAAGAAAATGTTGGAAAAGGAACAGAACATTTCTGAGAAAAGGAGAAGTAGACAATAAGTATTCATAAATAATACAAGACAAATAATTAATGAAAGATCAAATGGAAACTGCACAAAAAACAACAACAGAAAATAAATGAGTAACAAATTATAAAAGAAAGAGACAGAATACGAGAAGCATCGTAATATTTTCTCAAACCTGAAGGTGACCCAGTCATAGAACGCTTTTGAGTGCCTATGGCGTCTTTCTGTGCCACTCTGTAAAGTTATAGGAAATAGTGTGTGGCTGCCTTTCTTATGCTAATACCCTGCATCTTCCATCTTCGAAGCCATCAATCTCTTCGACCAACTCCCTGTCAGGACCGACTTTTGCCGGGGGGGACTGGATGGGGATTTCAGAAGTTGAAAGAAACGATCAGTAATAAGGACATTCCAGGAATGATTTATGATCAGGCAGTGGTACATTTTCGCAAAATTTCGTAAATTTTCATTAACTTCCGTAAATTTTTCTGATGATGCTTTCATTCCCGGTTTTCACTCCTTTCCCATTTTGGCTTCAATAATTTAAGATACACTTTCTTAGGTGTGGGGTTTTGTATCCCCAAAAGGGAATTCCTTCTTATCTACCACTCTTGCAGATAAATTCACAGAGCAGAGATAAATACAGGTGTTAGTTTTACAAACAAGTAAAACCAAGTCTACCCTTACATTATAGAAAACGAGATCCTTGTCTGTTAGAAAAGGAACGACCTAATTATCAAGGAATAGTAAAATCATTGGTGAGATTCTGAACTACAAAAATGGCGAGAGACTTAGCAGTTTCCTTGGAATTGAAAACTGATAAATTCACTGTAGTATACTAAATAAAATGTGTACTTTAGGAGTCAGTTATCAGTTGCACGCCATGTTGAACAGTTTTATGATAATAAAAATAATTCTTGACCGCTCTGGTACGGCAGTTTCCCTATTCATTACAGCCTCTGTTATCACTCATATGCCGTTATTCATAAAGTAAGAATCGTCTTTTGCAAACAATAAATCGATGTTAAATCTCTCCTATTCCCTCAGGACGTTAGCACCTTCCATCAAAGCAAGGGGATTATTACTTATTCCCACCTAACTTGAGATTTATGTCCTTAAATATGTTATAAAAAAAACTTTGCCTCTCTACAAGATAGAAGACCCTTGAAGTAATTATTTCACACTAATGTATTTATACTTCCTTTACTAAATTTACCTTCCCTCTCCATCTATAATTCTATAGATCTATAATTCTATCATTCCTTTTTTTAAATGAGAGAACTTTTACTGACTTCAGAGAAGATCTTTTCTTTCTCAATTCTTTCATTATCACCTAACGCATTCACGCCTGTCCGTGTGCAAAGGGAGAGATTAAAGAGAAAGAATGTATCTACCAAATGTTTATCCAGCAAAAGGAGACAATTATTTTCCTCTTTAAACCTAGAGAATCTAAAAGAAGGGAAAAAATCAATAAAGACACAAAAGGCCCTTATTAGCCCAATCATTTCCGCTCCCTGTCGACATTTATTTCCTATTGGGCCAATTAAAGAATTCGGAAGACATCACCCAGGTAAAGATACTGGAACCATTACTGGCAGAAATTCCGGAACTAAAGATAATTCAAGTGTACCAGTGTGTGTTTGTGTGTGTCTAACATATATATATATATATATATATATATATATATATATATATATATATATATATATATATATATACTATATATATATATATATATATATATATATATATATGATATATATATAATATATATATGTATATATATCATATATATATATCTATATATACTATATATATATATATATATATATATATATATATATAAATATATATATATATATATATATGCATATGTATAAATATATATATATATATATATATATTATATCTATATATATATATATATATATATATTATATTAGACACACACAAACACACACTGGTACACTTGATTTATCTTTAGTTCCGAATTTCTGCCAGTAATGGTTCCAGTATCTTTACCTGGGTGATGTCTTCCGAATTCTTTAATTGGCCCAATATATTTATTTCCCAATAGGAAATAAATATATGAGAGAGAGACGAGAGAGAGAGAGAGAGAGAGAGAGAGAGAGAGAGAGTATGAGAGAGAGAGAGAGAGAGAAGACTCCTCATCACCAGTGACTAACTCTCCAACTTTGTCCTGATCTGAAATGCAAAACCAACTTAAAATTCCCCCAAAACGTCATTATCTTTCTTCCTCTAGTTTTGTTTCCTTGTTTTTTCTGTAACAGGTGAATTGCAAGTGATTCGTCATCTGCTGGGAACAGAGTTAGGTTCAACTTTTCTTCTCATTCCCAATTTGATTTCCAGGAGTTTGCTGCTGACTTTCTGCAATCTGTCAGTGTCGGAAGCCAAAATAAATGATAATGTCCATTTCACAAGTTTCTGATAACGTTTTCGTTGAGGTGAAAAATATTGTTGGTAGAATTATAGTTGTCTCCGTTTAATTTTGGTTAAAGTTTGCAACAGCGCTAAAACTTTTCACGTTTTGAACAGAGGATGATTTTTATTGCACATAAAAAAGGGAATCTTTCATTTTCTTCAGTTATACAATCGTGATTTTTTTATGTTCACTATTGTCTCAAATCACAAATAACGTATAACGTCGAACTCACAATACCTTGGGAATAACTTTCCCCCGAGTAACATTCATTTCCAACTATAATAAAATACTTATTGCTGTAACCTAATACAATGCAAACTCCCTGACACAATTTAAATCTCAGTAAATAACTTAAACATTTAAATAACTCAAGTAGAGCCAGCTCGCTATAATCTAATACAGAGGATCTCAGTGTGAAGCTTCCATCATTCTAATGACTTATTATGAACTCAGCAATTGCCACAATTAACAAAATTAAAGCGTTGGGGGGGGGGGTGGGGGGGGGGGGTTAGGGGCGGGAGGGCGGGCTGTGGGACATGTCTTTCATTTTCGTCCGGAGTAAATTCCATTTATCGTCGCCGAATGACCTAATTGCTCCGGCTTACTCCACTGAAAAGCTGGTGATTAAAAATGGAATCAGGGAACATTATCATTATCACTACAAATTAAACCCGCGTTCGTTTTATTTGTGGTTGAGGGAAAGGAATCATTGAATTGCGAGGGATTCAACTGCTATTTGGTATTCAATTGCTAGTAGGAAGTATATATACAGCTAGTAAGCATTAAATTGCTATTGGTATTTGTATTGTTAGATGGCATCAAATTACCGGTTGGTAATAAATTCCTAGTAGGCACTGAATTGCTACCAGGTATAATATAGAGGGTACGTATTAAATTGCTATTATTTATCAAATTGGTAATAGGCATACAATTGTTAATAGATATTAAATTCCTAGTAGACATTAAACTACTAATAGGTATGGTTTGTATTTATAAAATTGTTAGCAGTTATTAAATTGTTAGTAGGAATGAAATTGCTAGTAGGCATTAAATTGCTAGAGGATATTAAATTGCAAGTAGATATTACATTGCTAGTAGGCATTAAATAGCTTACAGGTATTAAATTGCTAGTGGCCATTAAATTGATAGTAGAATTTGAATTTTTCGTAGGTATTAAATTGCTGGTAGGAGGTTAATCGCCAGTACTTCCTAGTACTTACTAGTAGGTAGTAAATCGCTGGTAGGTGGTAAATTGCTAGTATGCATTACATTGCAAGTAACTATTATATTTCTAATAGGCATTAAATTCCTAATAAGTATTAATTGCCTAGTAGGCTTCCATCGGGTAGGGTGAGAGAAGGAATGGAGCTGAAAAAGGGTAGAAATTCTCTTATTGTTGGTTTAAGGACAATAGAGCTCGATATTCCCTTTTACCAGATACCGATTTTTTGTAGGCTTGAAATATGTACTGGTCACTTTGTCGACAATAATGATATCCAGTATATATATATATATATATATATATATATATATATATATATATATATATATACATATATATATATATATATATATATATATATATATATATATATATATACACAGGAAAAACAGCAATCGTTCGAGATATATTCTCAAGGAAGCAAGAGAGACGTCTTGGTGGTAATTTAAAAAAGGCTTTATTAAGCGACGTTTCGGGGTCCAGCCACATCATCACGGCTGTAAAAAGGATTAATACACATAAATATAATAAAAAAGACTCATGGCCTAATAACTAACATACATTTAAAAAAAAATTCATAGAAAACCCTACTACAATGCTAAGAGAATTACCATATCAAGTGAAAGGGAGAAGACGAGTGACAAGAAGAAGAAGGAAAGGTTCCAAGTAAACATAGTTATGCCAGGTAAACAAGAGGGGTAGCGGTAGTTTGATTGTTTAATTTTGGAACTATTGTTTTTATCCAGCTAAGGTTTTCTTCAAACTACCTAACAGTTTTTAAATAATAAATTAATAGAGAAAAATAACAGACCAACTGCTCCTAGAATGCCTTTCTTTGCTAGTGTCCCGTTTTATCAGTGATACAACGTTTTATACCCAAAGTTGAAACGTTTAATACGTGAATATTGTCCGGCCATAAAAAGCCAACTAATCTTAAGAAACCCATTAACTATTGGGTCTTTATTTAGATATAAAGAAAAGCTGAGCCCTCTTCTGACTTCCAATGCGGTCTATTTATTTTCGTGTCCCAAATGTAGTTTGGGAAATTATGTCGGGGCCTCACGTAGGCTCTTAAAGTCCGCATTGATTGCCACAGGGGGGTGAGTTATAGAACAGGTGTGCCGGTTGTCTTCACCAGAATTCTCGAACATTCGTGAACATTCAAAAAAATGCAAATTCAACATAGAATACAAACACTTTAAAGTCATTACACGGGCGTTCTTCTCCTCAAGTGCTTGCTGTTTTCGAATCGCTTTTCATAAAAACAATAGTTCTAAAATTAAACAATCAAAACTACCGCTACCCCTCTTTACCTGGCATAACTATGTTTACTTGGAACCTTTCCTTCTTCTTCTTGTCACTCGTCTTCTCCCTTTCACTTGATATGGTAATCTCTTAGCATTGTAGTAGGTTTTCTATGAATTTTAAATGTATGTTAGTATTAGGATGAGTCTTTTTATTATATTTATGTGTATTAATCCTTTTTACAGCCGTGATGATGCTGGGACCCCGAAACGTCGCTTAATAAAGCTTTTTAAATACCAGAAGACGTCTCTCTTGCTTCCTTGAGAATATATATATACATATATATATATATATATATATATATATATATATATATATATATATATATATATATATATATATATATATATATCCTTATAATTTTGATCAGTGTCCGAATTATAAAGGACTACAAGGAGCAGTTGACTGACTTTATTTTTTTCCCCTCTCTCTCTTCCATTCCCTATTCCCAATCCGCAGTGGCCTCCAGTTGGTTTGATTCAGACTTTTCTCGCAATGAAGCGGAAATGATTTTTACGATTGAAATGGCTGGACGTCCCAGAACGGAAACGAACGAGAAATGAAATAACGGAAACATGAAACCACAGAAGAATTGTTTCCCGCTTTCTAAAATACTTTTCTATCCATTTTGGGCGGGACTGTATTTTTATGGTGAAGACAAATAAGGATATATGAGTATAAATCAAATAAATTAATAAGGAACCATTCCTCTGCTTGTGTAGATTGTTACCTAAAGTATCAATTGCAATAAACAAATAATTTATCGTTTTCTTTGTTCTCACAATTAATAATTCCCCCTTGTTAAACCTCATATGACAAGATAATTATATTCACGCTTGTTGTACTGTAGCCTCTGTTTGTCTGTGTGCATGTCGTCTTAAAACCCTCATATATTTCTTATTGTATCCTCATATATGTGACAGATACATTAAAATTAATTAATAAAAATGTAAGTCCTAACAGACTGTTATGAATGCGTCCTGGAACTCTCTCTTTCTCTTTATATATATATATATATATATATATATATATAATATATATATATATATATATATATATATATATATATGTACTATATATATATATATATGTGTGTGTATGTGTGTGTACTTCAAACACGATGTCAATAATTCACACTTCGACGGCGTAACATAAATATTGGAGGCAGTTTGTTGCAAAATTTTCCAATATGTAAATCTTGAGAGCGGAGTCGTTCGGTACTTCACTCTTCCACCCCCTCCTCCCCAAAAGCCAGACAACAGAATTCTAATCTGAACATGAGGTAGGCCTATCAGTCTCGGGAATACACAATTCCGAATTTGTATGCGTTAGGCCTATCAGTTCCGGAGACGTCAATAAATTCGTCGCAGCAAGTTTTGATTGAATTACCGACGAGAAAGATGAAGGCAGAAAAAATGATTTTTCGAGGGCGAAATGTGATCTAAAATTTAAAGTGGAAATAATAGAACTTTAACAGTCGATGTGGTACTGGCTGTCATATACCAGTTATGAAGGTGTGGCAGCTAGTTCTTTTATGTTGGTTATAAAAGCTACTTAATATTCTAACTTAAGGAATTATGCATAGCACAACAACACTCATAAATCATGAAATAAAGAGGGGAGATATGTTATACATTGATGTAATATTGATGTATTTGAATTCATCTGGTATCACATCATTGGTCATTGATGCAGTATCATCATTCTATTACCCAGTTCGAATTATAAAAAGGCCTAAGGGCCACTGATAAGATTTAGATAAAGTAAAAAAAATAATTCACTTCCATCTTCTACAAAATGGCTTAACGTAAAATTAATTCATTTTCAACTGCAAGAGATTGGTTTCTGGAATGAATTAAAAAATGGCACCTACAATATAATGTGCAAAATACCACCTCCAGGAACCACAGCAAGGATGTCCATGTCATCCTCAATACCAGTTACAGGGAGGTACCCATTTCTATGTTTTCCAAAGACTGGAAAATTGGACCAACAAAGCACTTTCACATATGGTCATGCCCAGATTTTGAATTATTTGTATGTCTAATCTGTCTTATTCGTCAATGGCATAATATAACATTCCAAATTCTTAGCCTATTTTACAATCTGAAAGAACTCTAATATTCATTTCAATCTCATTTGGGTTTTGCAGAGTCACACCCCAGATGATATGGTAGGTAGCTATCGTGTCTCCTGATACCGTGAAAAGTATGATTTAGATTGAGAGGATAATAATTTCTATTCATAGTTTTCATTTCGAATGAGAGGACTAGTATCTGCCTTCAAATATCATTTCGAGGACAGGGTAGTTATCCCTATTCATAAATGCATTTTCGGAGAGAGGATAATCTCTATTCATGAATTTAATTTCGAAGAGAGGTTGCTTATCTCTGTTCGTAAATAAAATTTAGGATGACAGGATGGTAATCTTTATTCATGGATAGACCCTCGAATGAGAGTGCAACTATCTCTCTTCATCAATATCATTTCGAAGGGATGATAATAATCTAAATTCATACATATAGTTTCAAATGTGAGGATGAATGATCTCCATTCAGCTGCTGTTTCTCTTCTTTCTCAAACCCCCACATGTGCTAGAAGTTAACATAACTTGATTTGCATTCCTCTGTCTTTCATAATGTAGAGCCATTCGAAAACGTTCAACGTAAGGCAGTTGTCTTGAGACTTCCACTGCACGCCCCCCCCTCACCCCCCCCCCCCCCCACCCCCCCCCCCCCCCCCCCCCCACCCCCCCCCCCCATTCCCACCCACTTCCAATTCTAAGACTTCCACCCATCCCCCGCCCCACCCAACACATAAATACCTTTTGCATCACAAATATTTGACATTAACACCTCTCCAATTATCAGATGGACATTTTGATATGTACTCTGAGAGGACAGAAAGACGTGGAAAAGAGAAGAGAGAGAGAGACCTTACCTTACTTACAGACCTTACATCTTGTTCGGGTTGCCCCAGGTCCCTCAGTGTGAGGCACCTCTAATGTCTACCAGAGAGTGCTAGTAATAGCCTTACCGGTATATTTTGCATCTTCCTCCAATCTTGGATGGTCTGGGATGCAGTTTAGATATTTGTCGAGCTTATTCTTAAACACATCTACGCTCACTTCTGATATATTCCTCAGATGAGCTGGCAACGCATTGAATAGACGCTGCATTATCGATGCTGGTGCGTAGTGGATTAATGTCCCCCCCCCTGTGAGCTTTCCTTATTTTTTTCCTTGGTTATAGTAGTGTTTGGGCACTATTAATCTACCTCTGCTTGCTCTTTCTGATATTTTTAGTTCCATGATATTTTCTGCTATTCCTTCTATCTGTTTTCCATGCCTGAATTATCATGTAGCGTTCTCTTCTCCTTTCAAGACTATATAATTTTAAGGATTGTAGTTTTTCCCAGTAGTCAAGGTCTTTAACTTCTTCTATTCTAGCTGTAAAGGACCTTTGTACACTCTCTATTTGTGCAATATCCTTTTGATAGTGTGGGTACCATATCATATTGCAATATTCAAGTGGACTACGAACATATGTTTTATAAAGCATAATCATGTGTTCAGCTTTTCTGTTTTTGAAGTGCCGTAACAACATTCCTATTTTTGCTTTACATTTTGCCAACAGAATTGCTATTGATCATTGCATAACATGTTCCTATTCATCATCACACCAAGGTCTTTAACTGCTTCCTTATTTGTGATTGTCTCATTATTAGGTCCTCTATATGCATATAGCTTTCTTTCTCTGTCTCCATAATTTATTGATTTAAATTTATCAGAGTTAAATACCATCCTATTTACCTCTGTCCAATCATATAATTTGTTAAGGTCTCTTTGTAGAGCGTTCCTATCTTCATCACAAGTAATTTCTCTACTTATTCTTGTGTCATCTGCGAAACTACTCACTGCCGAATCCTTAACATTACTGTCTATGTCTTCAATCATAATAACAAACAGTATTACAGCTAACACCGTACCTTGCGGCACCGGATATTACCTTGCTTCATCCGATTTCTCGTCGTTTGCAATAACTATCTGTTTTCTGTTGTGTAAAAATTCTTTTAACCATCTTCCTACTTTATCCACGTTATTGTGTTTTCTAATTTTCTTCGCTAATATATTATGGTCTACTTTGTCAAAAGCTTTTGCAAAGTCTAGATAAACCACATCTGTTTCATTTCCGCTTTTCATATTTTTGAATATGTTCTCACGGTGGACTAACAGTTGGGTTTGTGTACTTTTTCCGGGTACAAAACCATGTTGTCCTTTATTAAACAAATTATTTTCTATTAAAATGTTTTCATAATATTTTCTTCATTACCCTTTCATACACTTTCATAATATGTGATGTAGACTCACAGGCCTATAATTACTTGCCTCTAGTCTTGATCCACTTTTGAAAGTAGGGGTAATATATGCTAATTTGTGCTCATCACAAATCTTGCCTGTATCTACACTTTGTCTTAATAATATTGCAAGTGGCTTTGCGATAGAATGAACTACTTTCTTTAACAAAATAGCAGGCACTCCATCAGGCCCTGCAGCAGCTCCATTTTTAATTTCATCAATAGCCTGCACAATATCAGCTTCATTTAATATCTATGTCAGCTAAATATTCACTATTTCATCCTTACTTCTATCATTATCTCATTATCTATTTCTTAGGGGTGAATTCTCTCTTATATCGTTCTGCCAATATGTTGCAAATTTGTTTTTTTCATTCGTTAATCTCCCTTCAATTCTTAGAGGGCCTATTTCTATCTTCTTTTATTCATCTTCTTCGCATATGAGTATAATAGTTTTTGGGATTTTTGCTTGATATTAATAGGGTTTTTTCTTCCAAGTCCCGTTTTTCATTTTCTTTTGATTGTAATAATCTTTTGTTCTGCATTTTCTATCTTATTTTCTTTTTAGTTCTATAACTTTCCATGCATTTTTTTCTTTTGCAAGACCTTTTTTCCACTTTCTGATTTTCTGGAACAAGATCCTTCTGTCTCTTGGTATGCATGAATGATGTTTACTTTTTCTTCTTCGGTATATATTTATCCACTATTTTCTCTAATATTTTATATAATATCTCCGTATTTACCTTTATGTCATCACTTACGAAAATGTTATCCCACCAAATCTTTTTTTGTTTAATTCTTCATTATTTCTGACCATTTTATATTTTTATTTTTAACTGTAAAGAAAGTTTTGTATTTTTTCCAATACCTTCCCACTTTTTTCATTTCTTGCTTATCTCTGTTTTCACTTGCTTTGGAATGGACTGTTAATTCTATGACATTATGGTCTGAAATACTCGCATTATAAACTATTATTTCTTTAACATAATTCATCTCGTTCACAAAGACTAGGTCTAAAGTATTTTCCTTTCTTGTTGGCAGGTGATTTATTTGTTGAATGTTGTATTCTAGTAGCATATCTAATAGCTTTTCGAATTGCTCCTCTTATCTTCTGCACTACTATTACTCTCTTTTTTTGTATATGTATAAGTACATCCACAATCTCCTATTCGTTCTTTCCAGTCCATACGAAAGGAAAGTTGAAGTCTCCAGATAGGAGAATAGTCCCAGTCCTTGTGAGTTTCCTACATCGTATCATCCCAATTTTTTCTATTATTAAGTCAAACTCTTTAGTATTAGGAGGTCTATATATTACTATGTTCATTAATTTTTCAGATTCAAATTCTACCGCTATTAGTTCACATTCTGAGTTACTATATTTCTCATATATTTTTTCCTTGTTTTTTGTCTTTCCCATATATTGCGGTTCCCCCTTGATTCCTATTTTTTCTATCTGATCCTCTAAGTTTGGAACCCTTTTATTTTATCATCATTCCCAAGTCTCTTGGGAATACCAGGTTTCACTTATATTCATTATATCTATTTTCTTTTCAATTTGGGTTAGTTCTTTCTAAGTACTCTATTTTTCTTTTTGAGTTACTCGTAACTAAACCCTGCGCATTCATCACTATGATGGTTTGCGTGTTTTCTCCTTCATTTAATATTGGTAATAATAAGGATTTCCCATGTCTCTTTCCTGTTCTGGTATGTTGTTCTTTTTTTTCATTTCCAGAAATTCTGACATTAAAAAATCCAACTTTTCCATAATATTTGTTCTTCCTTCATCATAATTATTCATTTTGTGTCTGAATCTGCAATTTTCTCCATATCTGCAATATCCTCTTGCATAATAAAAACAGTTATTATCTCTTGAGTAGAATCTTGGAGCTGATGCATTGAAATTTTTTGCTGACACCTCTGCATATCTCGTTGATGGCTTGCTTTTTTCTTTTACCTGATATTCTTCATTCCTCTCTTTATTTGTTTCTTTCTTATTTTGGATTTTATTACTTGATTGATTATTTATTTGTATTTAGTTTTTCATGGCTATAGGGGTGCATATATTTACATTTTTTTGTCCGAACCTTACATCCTTTTCCTTCTTTAGGTTTTTGCATATTTTTGGATGTAGATCTCTGCAATCATCCTCATAGCCATCTAGGTATGCACATTTACCATATATTTCATAGTTGTGACATACCTGAGGATGTTTGTAGTAACATTTTTCTCCAAATGCAATTCCCTCTTTTCAAAAGGTTGCAGAATTTGTCTTTTTTTGTAATATCTGTTTCCTCTTTCCCGTCATTGTGTAGATTCTGGGTACAGCCTCTTCGGCATTTTCTTTTGTGTTGTCATGTCGTAATTTATTTCTTCGTAGGTATGCTGCTTTATAGCCTCATATGTAGTATCAATGAGTATCTCTGCATCCATACTTTTATCTTGTTCTTTGTTTTCCTTATCTTTTTCTGTCATTTCAGTTTTGTTTACTTCTCTTACGTTTTCCTCTTCTTCTTCTTCTTCTTCTTCTTCCTCTTCTTCTTCTTCTTCATCCTCAACTATTTGTACATTCAATCTTGATTTAATAACATTGTCTATCCATGGTAGACATGTTGAGCAAAAAATTCTTGTGTCTTTTCTCATATCTTGCATTACCTCAGCACACTGTGGATGGGTCGAGAGAGAGAGAGAGAGAGAGAGAGAGAGAGAGAGAGAGAGAGAGAGAGAGAGAGAGAGAGGTCGCTTGTTTATGTAAGACCAGACTGTACCTTAGTGTCAGATTACCTGTGATAAATCAGGGGATCTAAAGGGATATCTTATATAGATAGATATACAGATGGACAGCCAGAAGGTCAACGCTCCTCGAGCGTTTCCGACGCCTGGCCGCCAGCCAATGAAAAGTCAAGTATCCTCCGGGTCCTGCAGGAGCATCCGTGAGCGCCCGCACGAACATGATATAAAGAGGACTCACCACCAAGATTTACGGGCTGCTCGGTGAGCAAGAGCCCGTGCCGACACAAGGTCAGCTTAATCAAAAACAACAACCACCAAGATTCAGTCCTCCAGCAACCATCACTGTGATAATGCCCTGGCAGATCTGGGAGAGAGAGAACAACTTGTAGTAGTAGTAGTAGCAATAATAAAGATAATTCAATATGACTACACAGGGTTTGACGATCCCCTTTGGCACGTTGCTTGCCAGTTTCAGCAACATTGAGAAATACTTGATAAGGAAAATAGAGAAGACTTTATACAAAATTAAAGGAGCTGATGAAGCAATCCTTTTCAACAAGACTTGTATTTTAGTTCCAAACATCTGTTTTGGTTTCGAAATTTTATTTTGGGCTTGATAGCGAGTCTCTCTCTCTTTCAGATAAGATATAAATACGCACCAAAAATATGGAGACATATTTACATTTATTATTTGATTTGTCTTGGAAACTTTTTTTATCTTGGTTGCTCGTATCTCTCTCTCTCTCTCTCTCTCTCTCTCTCTCTCTCTCTCTCTCTCTCTCTCTCTCTCTCACAAAGTAGTCTCGTTTCTGTTATAAAAATCTGGGATTTCCTGGAGAGCTTTTAATCCAGATCAGCGTCTTTGATATCTTTCTAATTCCTTGACCGATGGATTCACCTTTTCACGAATTCGTGCGTTCTTTTTCAATCTTCTTTAGTCTTTTCAAGTCTTTTTCGTCCAGAATGTTTGAAAAAAAGGAAACAGTAATCACCGTCCTTCGCTCTTTACACAGAAACATTTCTTTTAATCACAAAGAATATGTCTCTCTAAAACTGGGCTTGCAAATGATCCCGAAGCTTACCATATCCAACTCTGAAACGAACCAACCGTGAGGACCAATCTGCTGGGATGATATTTAGTGAGGGCTTTTGTTTTGCTCTTTGTTAGCGCTTGAAAATATTTTGTTAAAACCCAGTCTGCTGTGATGACTTTGTCTGAGACCACTTCATTGTGATAAGCTTTGATGTCGGTCATATCTTTATTATTATTATTATTATTATTATTATTATTATTATTATTATTATATAAATGATGAGCTTTATTCATAGGGAACAATACCAATTGGGTCACTGACTCGAAATTCAAGCTTCCAAAGAATGTGGCGTTCATTTGAAAAGAGTAACAGAAGGGAATTGGAAATACAGCAAGAAGAGATCAGTTATTAGAAAAGCAGATATATGAATAAATAAATAAATAAATAAATAAATAAATAAATATTAGCATGTTAAGGAACTTACGCTCAATCGACTTTCATAAGCTTTAACGATGAGTTTTGTTGACAAACCTAAAATATACTAATGCGTTTTGATAAGTTTGGCGATGGTTCATGTGCTCTTATAGATCGACGATGATTGATTCACAATTATAAACGTTGGTTGTGTTCGTTTAGTCAGTGTTCTTAGGCGAATGTAAGGTTGGTCACATTCAGAAGTGTTCGTTTTGCATCTGGGATAGATTATTACGCCGGCAGTTCTATGTTGTCTAGTCGGGGACGAGAGAGACATTTAGGAACGCCAAGTTAGGTCTCTGAGGGAAGTCATTTGCTCTGTCTACGCAAACGAGGATACCGGAGAGCCAACTGAATTTCATCACAAGTTTCACATCTTTCTTCATTTCCAAGCAAGAGGGACGAGTTTGTTCCTGCATCGAGAAACAAAAAAACAGGCGCCAACACGCTCAAACAAGATAAAAAGAAAGAAGTAGTTTTATGTAGACAATAATAGTTTTAGAGCCTTGTGTGGAGTGGAAGAAAGCGTCCCAAATAGAATTTTCTCTGTTTTGGCCCATTCGTCTTTTCCAGATTTCGAAAATGCAGTAGTTGCGGCAATTTACCTCTGGGTACCACTACTCTTCCTGTAGGAGAGACAGACAGACAGTCAGACAGACAGACAAACAGAGAAACAAGTCGGATAGCATTTTCTGCAGGGTACGTAGAGAAATTAAAAGTACATATATTTAGCTGTGAGAAACGCTGTTTGTTAGAGAAAGAGTGTTCTTGTGCACACACTGTGTGTGTGTGTGTGTGTGTTTGTGCGTGCGTGTGAGAGAGCACAACGAAGGAGTTTGTCTGTGTAATTACATACGCGAATAGGACAGCAATTCTGCATTTTTGTGTTCTGAATCTCCCATCTGTAAGTTCACTGACCCTTTACACATGAAACTCGAGAGAAATGATATTGCAAAGGAAGTTGCTGTTGAATTAGCAGTAAGTTTGAGGAGACAATGTTTTTGCTCAAGAGACAGAGACAGTTTCTCTACTCAAGAGAAAGTGAAAATTTCAGATCACACAGCAAATACCCTCCTGAAAATTGCCTCGATAACTTTTCTACGATGTTGTCACGGCGTCTGCTTTCCAATTCTTTCCCTTGCCCTTTCCAATTATGGAATTTTCACCTATCCTAACCTAACCCAACCCAACTCAACCTAACCTACTGAGTGAAAAAATTCTAAGTCCCTTAACCTAACCTAATCCAACCTAACCTAACATAACCCACCGAGTGAAAGAATTCTAAGTCACTTAACCTAAGCTAAAACAACTCAACCTATTGGCTCAAGGTATACTCTACGGATGAAAAAAAAAAAACATTTCACACAAATATGAATATGAGGGAAAAAAATTCTAAGTCCCTTATCCTAACTTAACCTAACCCAAATGAGTATATGAAAAATGTGAATATGAGGAACAAATTCTAAGTCCCTTAACTTAACCTAACCCATGTGAATGAGTATATGAAAAAGATATGAATATGAGTAAAATAAATTATAACTCCCTTAACCTGACTTTCTTCATGACTCACTGCCAGGTGCGCAACATGTCATATCACGTAACAGTATGAATGCGAAAAGATTTCTATACTCCATTCAAATTCAGATAAGCAACTGATAAGCACCCACAACAGTCACCGTTTTCTCCATGACTCACTGCCAGGTGCACAACATGTCATATCACGTGACAGTATGAATGCAAAAAGATTTCTACTCCATAACCTAAAATAATGAAACTATATGGAAGGTTGAACAATAAAGAATGACGGTAATAAAAACCAATTATGACCATTCACATATTTTTATTACATGAACCGGTACACATTAACAAGTGTCAGATTCACCCTTTTCTCCCAAGACGCATTCAAAAACAATACCGCCACGACTCCTTATCACCAACCTCAAACTGCTAAACAATTTTACAATAAAAAACACAATCTTCTAAATTCATTATGTTGTACTGCTTGACATAAAAAATCAATAGAAAGATGGTGTCATTGTCCAAATAATAAACCTAAAAAATAATAAACGAATAAAATCGTGGAGAAAAAAAAAAAAAAAAAAAAAAAAAATTCGGCTTCTGAGTCGAAAGAAATTAGTCTCACTAGCAAACTTACCCATCTACGATTGGTGATAAAATACGGGTGCAGAAGTGAAAAATTTATATGTACTATTTGTTCAGCAATATTAAAATAAGGGCGATTTTTATACATACCTACTACAGAACCTCTTTGTACACAATATTATCAGTTTGTCCACAACTTAATTTCAAGTTGGCCGAGTCAGTTGCTCTGCTCATCGCCACATACAGTTGGCCATGCGTGAACATGGGTGATGGCAGAAACACACCAACACGATCCAAAGTCTGGCCCTGCGACTTGTTTGCAGTGAATGAAAGGCCAGGTTGATGGGAAACTGCCTGCGCCGTAACTGGAACGGAAACTGGTTGTCCAAAGGCATCAGAGGAATCTAGGGGATGAACAGACGTTTGCCTGTGTGAGGGCCCGTTGCTATCACTGCTTCGATGACGTGGGAGTTTAGCTCCATAACGGTGTACCTCGTTCCGTTGCAATGTCCATTGGCAGGATCGAAATTCCGAAGCAACATTACCGGGCAGTACTTCTTAAACGTTATTTTGTGCACTGGCAGTCCCGATGGATTTAAGTTATTCAAAAAATCTTGCGGATATTGATGATAATTTTCATCTTCTATTGTGTCCGAGCTGAAATATTCGCGACTTTCTCCGGGGAAGTTGTACAGAAATTATGTATGAAAATTCGTAAAGTAACTAAGTCTACGGGAATAACCAGCCTCGTTTCACGGCCAGAAACAGCTCCGTTTCAGGGAATCCCTTCTCAACCCCACCCCCTACAAAGGAGGGGGTAGGTTGGATGAAACCCCATTACAAACCATCTTAGGGGTCCCCACCATAACCCTGCCAAGTTTCATGCCCATCTGACCAGCCGTTTGGCCGTGATTGAATGACAGACAGACAGACAGACATTACGCCCATTATAATAAGATTTTCATGACGACGAAGCTGCTTCGAAAACAGTCATTCAGGTTGATCATATTTTCTCCTAGCTTATCATTGCTAGCGATATATTGATGCCATTCTCTCTCTCTCTCTCTCTCTCTCTCTCTCTCTCTCTCTCTCTCTCTCGCAGACAAATATAATCTATAAGTGTCTGGTAAGAATAACGCTGACAAACAAGCATCGTTTACTGAACAGATGTCAAACATCCTAGCATATCATTGCTGGCGATATAATGTTCTCTCTCTCTCTCTCTCTCTCTCTCTCTCTCTCTCTCTCTCTCTCTCTCTCTCTCTCTCTCCAAGCAACCATCGTTTACCAAACAGATGTCAAACTCGGCAACATGATTTACTTTCTAAGAAAAGATTAAAAACCTCAGTACATCTGCATTGCAATCTTGAGCAAGAACATTTGCAAAATCGCAGCACCGACAACAACTGTTTTGTCTAAATTGCTGCGTAAATTTTCCTTCGCAACGGTGCGGCCGCCATCTGGCAATGCGGTAGTCACCCTCAATTCACAACTAGCTGTATTTTGCGAGAGAGAGAGAGAGAGAGAGAGAGAGAGAGAGAGAGAGAGAAGTATAACAACATTTGAAGCGTACCAAATCGTTCAGTGAAAGATCCATAATATCACACTCACACACTGAGTATGTATCTAACGAGAATTAAGTTAATAAAAAGAAATAAATAAGAAATAAATATAAACACAAGGTTAACCCCAGAAGAAAATTTTCTGTTGTTGCACACGTCATCATTACATTACAAAGAGAACGCCTGATTTGAAGTTATGACAAGGTAGTTGATATATTGGAGACAAATGATATATTTCTGTATTTTTCTCTCGAACATATAAGGAACAGGCGGAAACTTCCACGCTATGTTGAAAATCTAAAAGCTTCGAACGGAAGAATTTCGAAAGGAAAGGCATAAAAACACGTACTTGCATTATCCTCATGGATCACGCCTATTTTACTACGCCTTCCTGCAATCGATGAACGAGACCTCGGGGGATTATATGAATTATGAAAGCTAAGGCTGTATATTATAGGCAGGCACTAGGGGTGGGGCGGGCGCACTTCCAGCTATTTGGGCGCTAATATCCATGGAAGGAGTGAGCTGGCATGGCTGGACATCAAGACGAAGAGATCCAGAAAACAAAGAAACGAAATACGTTGAGGATCTCAAAGTGAGACTTACGAAAAAATAGACAGCTATAACGAAGGAGGAATAGTTGGAGAAGTTGACAACAGAAAGAAAGGAATAGCTAATAGATGAGGGAAAGACCCAGAGTTACGGAAACTGCGGACGCATTTCGAGAGAAATGCGCAGAGAAATTGAGGCCCCGAAGATAATCTCAAAACAGTCATAGGCAATCTGACAAACCAGCAGCACACGTTTAAGACTTCTCAAGAAATGGCTACTATCCAGAATTAAAAGATGCTAAGTCTAATGTGGCAGAACGCTCCTGCCCATTTCCTCAAGTCCCATTCGTTCTCCGAAGTCTGGAGTCCCAGATTCCACACTCCGCCATAGCATCAGTAATCGCACACTAACCTGCTGTTTCAGATCTACTGGAATCTCTTCCTTGAAGGGTGGGAAGTATTCAATAAGCAACAGAACTGACTAGGAGAAATATAATTAGAATTCAGCTCAAGTACGAGGAGGGGTTTACCCCAAAGTCGTTTAGAATCCTTGAGGCTCCAGGTCTGGCCTACCACCCAGTGAAGTTCGACCAAGAAAGGAATAATGAAATGAAATTCACTTGCTGACGCGGAGACTCAAGATACAAAGATGGATTGAAAAATGAACTGTACACCCAACGCTATAAGGTTCACTGGATCCAAAGACTCTAGATGCAAGCTTCTAGATCCTTAGAAGCCATCTTTG
>NC_061109.1:61978769-61988769 GCF_015104395.2 Macrobrachium nipponense
GCTCTGTAAACACGTAGTTTGTCAATACCTTCTTTTCAATATAAATTCATTTCCAGAATAATGTCGAGCTTTGTGAATTGCATTTCATTTCCTGAAGTCAATAGACAAAGGTTTTCATTACATATTTATAGTCAATTTCCAGAGAGAGAGAGAAATTACTATTTCCCGATAAACATGTCCGCTACACCTTTGTTCGGTCGATCAGCGGAGTAAAGCAACATTTGTGTCTGGTCAGCACCTGGATAGGTGACCAGCAGCGGAAGCTAGTTACCGTAAGGCACAACTTTCTTGAATATTCCAATGAGCAATATTCATTGTAAACGCATTAAACAAGGAACGCATATAGCTATTATTAATTATAAAACACTAGCATATTGTAATTCAAAGAAAATCTTATTATTTAAATAAAAGGTTCATTTTGTAAACAGCGCAACCGTGACTGGTTCCTGAAAATGCCATCGATTGGAATACAAATTGTATATTACCAATACTTAACAACACTGTTTAAACCGACCATAATCTACCTGTAACTTTGAAAGGGGTATTTCTTTAAAAACTAACGAAGCTAAATTTTTTTTATGTATCATTTTAATACAGAAACTCACGGAAATATACATATAATGAACAAATATTGAATTCTATTGAAGAATTTAAAATCTCACATCAAAATAGTCCCCAGAACCGAGCAGCATATAAAAGTTTAATTCTCCATGACTTCCGAATGTTAACATGAAGATGAAAAAAGAAAAAAAAACACTTTCTTTCGAGAAGATTTAAAAAATTCATTTCGAAATAGTCCCCAGGACCAAGTATCATAAGAGAGCTGAATTCTCCATGAGGTACGAATGTCATGTTGACAAAAATATGGTTGTGAAGATTCTAAGAATAACAAATTCCGCAACCATGTTCTTACCTCGTGTTTCTCTCGGGAGTTTCAGTATTGATGGAGAGAACTATAGTTGAAGCCTACAAAATCTGCATTTCTGTCTGTCTTCTGTCTCTCTCTACTTCTTCGTGTGATGTACGTTTGGCTTCTGTGAAATTAAGAGAAGTAAATTTTGATTCAAGTTTAATGAATGAGAAAATGTCACAATTATTCAAAAAAATGAATAAGTAGTTCAAACTTTGTTAGATTTCTATCTCGCTCTATATACATAGAGTGTTCATATATACACACAGACATATATGTGTACATACACATAAATATAATATACATACACACACACACACACACACACACACACACACACACATATATATATATATATATCTATAATATATTATATATATATATATATATATATATATATATAACTAGTTCGTTAAGCTATTAATATAGTAGCATCATAAAGATTCTTGCAGGTATCTCATATAATATATATATATATATATATATATATATATATATATATATATATATATATATATTTGTTTAAGCTATTAATATAGTAGCATCATTAAGTTTCTTGCAGGTATCTTCATAATAATATATATGTATATGTATATATATATATATATATATATATCTATATATATATATATAATATATATATATATATATATATATATAAATATAAATATTCGTTAAGCTATTAATATAGTAGCATCATTAAGTTTCTTGCAGGGTTTTATCTTCATATAATATATATATCTATATATATATATCTATATATATATACATATATATATATATATATAATATATATTTATATATATATATATATATATATATAACATAAACGCATACACGCACACACACATATATACTATATATCACAAAAGCAACAGCGAAAAGAACGTAATATTTGTCGAGGGTGATTTGACGAGACATATTTCACAGAGAAGTGTGGCGGTGGAAAGCCTTTGCGCAAAAATATCCTCATATTTTTTTTATCCATGCGTTGCGTCTCTCTCCGATCCCTGTAGGACAATCCTCTTTCACAAATTGTCAGTGGAACATTGCCTTTCAGTTGATAACTATGTCAGTGTTTCAGATCTGACCTCTGGACAAGGCTTTTAAATTTTGGCAAGTTTATGTTTTGTTTATCTTTACAACCATCCCGATACGCCCTCAACACGAAAAGAAAACGGATAAAAGTTTTGAAGGCTTTAATTTATCAATATGTTTGCTTTGTTTACCCTTACAATGGGCCCCTGTTCCCACTCAAGAAAAAGGCTTTCAGAGTTTTTATTTTTCTATTTTTAAGGTTATGTTTTGTTTATACTCACAATAGAGCCCCCATCCCAAAAAAAGACAAAAAGGTGTTCATGGCTTTTATTTTCAGTATGTTTATTTTTTGTTCATCGTATCCCCTCCCCAAAAGAATAAAAGCAACTTCAAGGATTTTATTTATTAGTATGTTCATGTTGTGTTTACCCTAGGCCACCCCTCCCTACCCGAGGGGTTTTATATAATATGTTTGGCTTTTATTCACTGTAACTTCAAAAGAGATATATAATATATATATATATATATATATATATATATATATATATATATATATATATATGAACTGAAATCATGTCAGTCTTTAGGTGGTTATATTGCAGTCTTATCTTTTTAATTGTTTTCTTGATGTCTATCCAATATGGTAAGTCATGATAGTTTCTAGTCGGCTGATAGAAAAATAATGAGAGAGAGAGAGAGAGAGAGAGAGAGAGAGAGAGAGAGAGAGAGAGAGAGGACTGCCAAAACTCCAGACCCGAGTTGACCGTCATTAAATATGAGAATTTCTGCTTTTATTCTGTCATTAAAAGTTTGTCATCCTTGGCTACATTAAATTTCATAGAAACACATTTTTACCGCCTATCCTGGATGCAAATTCCCGAGATGTTTACTACTAGTATTGAACCGGCCCCAGATTTTTTGCCATGCCCCTAGGTTAGGTTATGTTACTTTAGTTCAACGAAATACTGGGTAGGTAATTTGGATGTGGGAAACACAAGTAGATTATTTTCAAGAATATTCTATAGTAAGTTTCTAAGATGTGGCGTCCTGCTTTTTTCAGGGAAGGTACCGGTACTCGGCTACAGTTTGGGAATATGCATCCCACATACCTCACTCACTCTTGTTTTTAATTTGCAAACAGTCATATTTGTAGCATATTCAGTCGCTCACTTATTCAATTGTTTTGGTTACGGAGCAGCTGTTCAGTTATTTTCATATATCTAACATTCTCTCAGTGATTTTCTGCCATTTTTGTCATTTTGAGTCGTGAATCTCGAATTCGCTACTATCTGCCCTAACTGCAATTCACTACCATCCTCCCTAGGGTTCGTTTCCCACTACTGGACATCATAATTTCATCATATTTCTTTGAACTTGGATCTTAAGGCTTTGTAGTGAAAAGCCGTATATATATATATATATATATATATATATATATATATATATATATATATATATATATATATGGTATGTATATATGTATGTATGTATGTATGTATGTATGTATGTATGTATGTAGTATATTATTGTAATCCTCACAATAAATATACATATTGAATCCTACAGTGTACTATGAACAAAACTATCATTTTGAAGCCTGGTGTGAGTGACAACAATGAAACCTGAGAAGCCAATACGGTAAAGGACTTGGTGAATGACATTTAGACAAAGGAGAAATTTATTAAATGGTTATTTCTAGCCATGTGAGCTTTCCAAAATGAATCCGACGTGACCTAAATAACAAATATGAGATTAAGGTTAGATGTTAACCTTAGCTATACATGGAATGATCGCACTTGCTATTACGCATGCGTATTCGTACGTAGAAACGAACGTATATGGAATGCATGCATGTTCATATGATTTTAGAACTAATCAGTGCGCTTGATACTTTATACTTTAAGTTTATCTATGAGCGTAATTGTCAAGTAATGTTTTTTTTTTTTTAATAAAACCATGAATATTATCTATGGGTTTATCTCGTTGTTATTTCAAATCTCTATTTCATTGCATTATACAAAATGTTTCACAAACTGAAACTCTATCCTACTAATTAATAAAGATTTCGAGAAGATGAAATCAATGAGAGAGGGAGAGAGAGGGACTCGATGCCTAAACCTCATTTTTATTTCCTTTCTTCGACTGATATTCGGTTATTAATTAACTAAATTATCTGAAGGATTGAAGACTGTTTCCTTTGTGAGAAAAAGATCATTTCTGGAAGAAATTAATCCGTCTTAACCTTATTTCCGGTCGCTTAGCAAGATTTCTCTCCTTCCCACTTGCGCGTTTTTCTTTCGTCATAATTAGCAAAATCTATTCACCAGAAATAATATTCATCTATTTACCATAAACAAATTTATTCATCTCTACGTCATTCTTCATTCTCACTGTACCTTAATAAATAAAAGTGATTTCTCTCTAAGCAAACCGCATAACACAACGACTACGCCCTTGGCTGATCAACCAGATGCTGTTTATTGAGCAATAAACTGTATCTAGCAATTCACGTTGAATTTATTGGCCATTAAAAGCTTTGGTGTCTATGTTCCCTGCCAGATATATGGGGATGGGACCATTTAAACAGCTCTCAAACAGGCCACGTGAGGATGACCTTTGACTAATTTCCCTGAAACCTGGACGGTGCTGTTTGCCAAAATAACAAGTTTCATTGAGAAGACTTCTGCTACATAATTACTTAGACGAAAACCATTCGTATGAATCTCACATATGCTTATGTATTATTTTATCCCATGTATTATTATTATTATTATTATTATTATTATTATTATTATTATTATTATTATTATTATTATTATTATTATTCAGAAGATGAACCCTAATCATATAGAACAAACCCACAGAACCCATTCGTTTGAAATTCAAGCTTCCAGAGAATATGGTGTTCAATAAAAAGAAGAAACAGAAGGGTATAGGAAATACAGGAAGAAGAGATCACTTATTGAAACCGAAGATATTTTCAATGAATTTATCTTAATTTCAGTTTTATTAAATATGCAATTGTTGTGTTTCACTCTTCAGATATAATTTCCCTATTCGCTAATTACTAAGAATTTGATCGTGATGCCAGTTTTGACTATCACAATATCTAGTGCGCCTTTTTCGTATCACATCACAAACCGCTAAACTTCGAGTATAAGGAAGCACATTTAAAATATACAAGATACTTTTATATATATGGACTACAATGTAGTACATGAAATTATGCATTACTCACAAATGTCTTCTGCTTTTACTCTGAAATCACCACAAAAAGCAAATAAATGCATTGAATAAAAAATCTATTTAAATAGAAAAAGACTTAATTAATTACCAAAACGAAAACAAAAGCGATAAACTTAAACTTGCATATCATATGGTATCAGAATCAAAATAATAAAAACTGTTTTATAAATAGTTTATTGATTCTTGAATGATATTTCCCAGAGCAATCTGACATATTTGGCAAATATTGGGGGAATATTATTGTCGCCCAAAGGCTACTTCCGAATGTAAATGTAATTATTTCCTCGGCATTAAACACCAGCGGGTGCTGAGCTCTGTAGCATTATAACTCAGAAAAACGAGAGAGAGAGAGAGAGAGAGAGAGAGAGAGAGAGAGAGAGAGAGAGAGAGAGAGAGAGGAGACTAATCGAAAAGCCAGGAAGTTTTGAATGTAAGCATGCCAAAACACCATCTGCAAACTTGAATGTTAACATTTCGCTCTTCATCACAAAATGCGATTCATAGCTGATGCTGGTCATCGATAAAGCTACCATAAATAAAGCTGATTTTTGGAAGTAATGAATGAATCAATAGAAGAAAAGACTGATTGCAGAATTATATTAAGAATAAATATATTTCTTTCAGTTTATGAGGGAATCTGAAAATGTATATATCGTGATACCAGCAAATGGCTCTGAATCCCGTTGTTTATTTTCCAAAAGCATTATGGCTTACTTATTATAATATCTGTTAACTTACTAGAGTACAGACACAAACAGATACTATTTCAGACTATCCTTCTCTTGGGAACGCTTGTAACACCTGACAAGCCACTGCTTCGGACATTCATTACTCTTTCTTATTCACATTAAACTCGCCCAGTTTTCCCCTCAATCACTTATGCCAAGTGTTTGGAGACTGATTTGTCGTCTAAGAAGGGAAATCCAATGTAACATCCTCTTTATTATTATTTTTTTTTTTTCTTTTTTTTTGCTCTATCACAGTCCTCCAATTCGACTGGTGGTATTTATAGTGTGGGGGTCCGGGTTGCATCCTGCCTCCTTAGGAGTCCATAACTTTTCTTACTATGTGCGCCGTTTCTAGGATCACACTCTTCTGCATGAGTCCTGGAGCTACTTCAGCCTCTAGTTTTTCTAGATTCCTTTTCAGGGATCTTGGGATCGTGCCTAGTGTTGCTATGATTATAGGTACAATTTCCACTGGCATATCCCATATCCTTCTTATTTCTATTTTCAGATCTTGATACTTAACCATTTTTCCCTCTCTTTCCCTTCAACTCTGGTGTCCCATGGTATTGCGACATCAATGAGTGATACTTTCTTCTTGATTTTGTCAATCAACGTCACGTCTGGTCTATTTGCACGTATCACCCTATCTGTTCTGATACCATAGTCCCAGAGGATCTTTGCCTGATCGTTTCCTATCACTCCCTCTGCTTGGTGCTCGTACCACTTATTACTGCAAGGTAGCTGATGTTTCTTGCACAGGCTCCAGTGGAGGGCTTTTGCCACTGAATCATGCCTCTTTTTGTACTGGTTCTGTGCAAGTGCCGGACATTTGCTTGCTATGTGGTTTATGGTTTCATTTTTCGTATTGCACTTCCTACATATGGGAGAGATGTTATTTCCGTCTATCGTTCTTTGAACATATCTGGTTCTTAGGGCCTGATCTTGTGCCGCTGTTATCATTCCTTCAGTTTCCTTCTTTAGCTCTCCCCTCTGTAGTCATTGCCACGTGTCATCGCTGGCTACTTCTTTAGTCTGTCTCATGTATTGTCCGTGCATTGGTTTGTTGTGCCAGTCGTCTGTTCTGTTTGTCTTTCTCCTGTCTCTGTATATTTCTGGGTCTTCGTCTACTTTTATTAGTCCTTCTTCCCATGCACTCTTTAGCCACTCGTCTTCACTGGTTTTCAGATATTGCCCCAGTGCTCTGTTCTCGATGTTGACTGATGCAGTCCTCTATACTTAGTAGTCCTCTCCCTCCTTCCTTTCGTGTTATGTATAGTCTGTCCGTATTAGCTCTTGGGTGTAGTGCTTTGTGTATTGTCATATGTTATCTGGTTTTCTGATCTATGCTGCGGAGTTTCTGCCTTCGTCCATTATCCCCCCCCCCCCCACTAATTTCCTGCGGCTTGTAATCCCTGAATTAATGACACTGCCATGTGTTTATGGCTTTTATCATATCCGGCATTGAGTTTTGACTTGAGTATCGCCTTGAGTCTCTGCATATATTCTTTCCTGATAGTGTCCTTCATCTCTTGGTGTTTTATATCCCCTCCTTCCATTATTCCCAGGTATTTGCATCCCGTCTCATCTAAGTGTTTGATGTTGCTTCCATCTGGTAGCTTTATCCCTTCAGTTCTTGTTACTTTGCCCTTTTGTATGTTGACTAAGGCGCATTTTTCTATTCCAAACTCCATCCTGATGTCCCCACATACAATCCTTACAGACTGGATTAGGGTATCTATTTCCTTGATGCTCTTACTATACAGCTTGATGTCGTCCATGAACATCAGATGGTTAATTCTGTTGCCTCTTTTCTTTAGTTGGTACCCGGCATCCATCTTCTGTAGTACTTTTGTCATGGGAATCATGGCTACTACGAAGAGTAGTGGGGACAGTGAATCGCCCTGGAAGATCCCTCTCCTGATATTAACCTCTGCTAGTCTTATTCCAGAGCTTGTAAGTATTGTATTCCAGTTGCGCATTGTATTTTTGAGGAAGCTTATGGTGTTTTCCTCTGCCCCATATATTTCCAGGCATTCTATTAGCCATGTGTGTGGTATCATGTCGAAGGCTTTCTTATAGTCTATCCATGCCATGCTTAGGTTGGTTTTCCTTCTCCTACTGTCCTTCATTACCATTTTGTCTATCAGGAGTTGGTCTTTTGTGCCCCTACACTTCCTTCTGCAGCCTTTCTGTTGGTGGGGGATGGTGTTTGTTTCCTCTAGGTAGTTGTATAGCCTTTCACTGATGATACCTGTTAGTAACTTCCACATTATTGGTAGGCAGGTGATAGGTCTGTAGTTACTGGCTATATTTCCCTTACTCTTGTCTTTTTGTACTAATGATGTCCTTCCTGTGGTCATCCATTTGGGTGCATGGTGATTTGAGATACAATTCTGGAGTTGTTCTGCTATTCGTGGGTGTAGGGCCTTGATGTTTTTGAGCCAGTATCCATGGACTTCATCGGGACCTGGGTCTTTCCAGTTTGGCATTTTCTTTAGTTGGTGTCTGACTGTGTCTGTCGTGGATCTCTGTGAATCTTTGTTTATTCTCCCTGTTTCTTCTTCCTTGACTTCCTGGAGCCATGTTGCATGTTTATTGTGTGATACCGGATTGCTCCATATGTTTTCCCAGAGTCTCTTTCTTGGTTCGGCTTCAGGAATTTCTTGGTGGTTGTCTTCCCCTCTTAGTTGGCTGTGTAGTCTTTTCTGGTTAGTTCCGAATAGTTTGTTCTGTTGGTATCCGTTACTCCTGTTCATGTTTATTATTATTATTATTATTATTATTATTATTATTATTATTATTATTATTATTATTATTATTATTACTATTATTATTATTATTATTATTATTATTATTATTATTCATCTATTTGTCTCTCGTCCTCCACTTTAATCAAGAACCTTCCATGGATTAAATCGGAACAATTAAAGAATCATGCTGTTTCCTTGCATAACTCTACAAAGCAAAACTCTTTCTCTGTGTTAAAATCACTCCCGCCGCCCCCCCCCCCCCTTACCCGCTCTCTCTCTCTCTCTCTCTCTTTCTGTCTCTTTCTTGTCTGTGTCTGTCTCTCTCTCTCTCTCTCTCTCTCTCTCTCTCTCCTCTCTCATGACCCACTTTATTCAGAACCTTTTAGTAATTACCTCAGGACAATTAAACAGATGTGCTTTGTTCTCTTAGTTTATCTAATCGCTTTGTGAAATGAAGTAAAGGGAAGCGTTACTCACAGTACTGGTGAAAACATATAGTCTCATAACAAACGGTGCCTGTAACACGAACATCTCATTTAGGACTCATCGAACAAAAAACAAAAAACAAAAATCTGAAAACTAAACTGCTACTCATATATTCTTCAAGAGCACGAAATGAGAAGCAAGACATTTTCTGTTTTTGTTTTTGGGGACATTCAAATACAGATGATGCCCTAGATAGCTGATGCGTATGTTCCTGGTTTTAAGTTTGGACATAGGAAAAACAAGAATTATGAAAATCATGATTTAGGTAGAACAAGAAACACGAGTTATGATATACATGATTTAGAAATAACAAGGTTTACGAAAAAAAAGGATCTAGTAACAACAAGACTATGGAAACACAGAACTTAGGAAAGCAATATTATGAAAAACAAGAGTTTGGAAGAAAATATATAGGAAAAACATGTTTCTATTATTCGTCAATTTGGTGATTAACAACGTGATTTTCTTTCTATTCTTCTCGTGTTAAGTAAAGGGAAATGATAATTTCTGTCCAGTCACCAAAACTGAAAAATTGTCTAGCCTAAATTTAGAGTAAACTTCCTGTATATAGAAAAATAACAGGAAAACTTAGAGGCTTTCCTTAGCAAGCAAAACTGAGAAATTAAAATGTATAATTATATATTAAGGGTCTCTCTCTCTCTCTCTCTCTCTCTCTCTCTCTCTCTCTCTCTCTCTCTCTCTCTCTCTCTCTCCTCCTCCCCCCCATCCGGTAAATGTGGTTTTTGGGTTTAATGAAAATATGCTTATAACGGCAAAAATGACTAACAGAACTCGAGGAAAAATATTAATAATAACTGGGCATTTAGAATTTCTTTAATTTT
>NC_061109.1:61991269-61993769 GCF_015104395.2 Macrobrachium nipponense
TAATATGTAACATTTAACTGATGTTGATATTTAATCCACCAATAAAGTTAATTTTAGTGTCTAATGTGAAATGGTATAATAAACAATTGTAAGAAACTATCTGTCCTATATTCAACGAGAGGATAGATCACACTTCTCCTAATTCATTTTTTACCCCTACAGCTGTCACATGATCTTATAAGCCAAGAGAATCTTGCATTCCTCTGTGGACATCCATCCAAATTCTTAAAAGACCTCATCAGTGTTGTATTAAAACGAAGGAAAGGCAATTTGCGGAACAGATATCCTACTGCCTGGCATCCATTGGTCCCAGAACGCTATGTTCCGCTGATAGTTTTATAATTCAGCAATAATCCATCATCATATATCTTGTTATCATACATGGATGACTGCTACATGCTTAGGTTGGATTTTAATTACGTAGAATATATCTTTCTTTATTTACACCAACACTTAGTGTTTTATATGCTGAAATACTTTTCCTTTTCATTTTACTCTCTGGCGGACTGAAAATGCGTCCAAGAATTATGTACACATATATAGTATATATATATATATATATATATATATATATATATGGGGATACAATCCACAATGCAGTAAAATCCTCTTGTAGTTTAAAATATATATCTCTAGTACAGGATTAAAGCTTTCGACCATCAACTGTGAACAAGACCACAGTTGATGGTCGAAAGTTTTAATCCTGCACTAGAGATATATATTTTAAACTACAAGAGGATTTTACTTCATTGTGGATTGTATCCCCCATTTACGTAGAGGTACGACATAGTACCTGGCTTCTATATATATATATATATATATATATATATATATATATATATATATATATATATATATATATATATATATATATATATATATATATATATATACATATTTATATATATATATATATATATATATATATATATATAATATATATATATATATATATATATATATATATATATATATATATACTATAAAGAGGGAGACATCTTAGAAAGTCAATTCAACTTCCAACATTTGCATTAACGCAAAAAATACTATTACTGATACCCAACAAAACAAAGGGTGAGAGAAAATTAGCCCCTTCTTATGAACTCTGAGGATGCCTTTCCCTTTGATAAATCTGCTCAATTTCCCCCTATAGGAGGCCTTGTGACTGCCCTAGAAAACCCTCTTCCAGACAACTGCCAAGGGAGTAGAGAATCCTACCTCAAGACAGCACTGGCGTGTGACTTTCATGAGACTGAAAAGCCACACCAGCTCATGTGAGGAGAGCCATCTTGCTACCTGAGATGACCCTAGCGACATCTGGAAAGAGCGAAATCTTAATTCTTCAAGGTTAAAAGAAATGGCGTACTGTGGCAGAGCCATACTATGGGCTGCTCCATGAGCAAGAGCCCGTGCCAGCACAAGGCTTAATCTTCAACAACAACAACAACAACAGAGCTCTCAGAACCCTTCATGGCAGCAGACTGTCCACAATTGCCCCTTGATCACTCCCTCCGGATTGTCCCACGTGGTCTTTCCTTTTGGCAACCCCCAGTAAATTTACAAATGCAATCACATAAAGTCTGCTTCCACACCTGTGGGCATCTCAATGAGGCCCTGCATCGTTCCATAAAAGGCAAATTCTTGATTTGAGGTTCTTTTCAAGCCTGTCACATGGCTCCTTTTATACTTCTACTGATTTTTATTTCTGGTCTAAAGTGCGTTTTCTCACAATACCCTGACTAAGTTATTATAGCGTGTAATGTTAATGTAAATATTCTTGTACCTGAACTGAGTTATTCTAGCACCTTCTGTGAGCTCCTCAATTCGCTGAATATCATTATTCTTCCTTACATACTCCATGCGTTTCAATTGCAGATGTTGCGTTTGCCGTGGAAACCCCAGTGAGACTTGTGTTCGCAACGTGACCATACACACTGAAACCTACTCTTCGGTGTCCCTTTCAAGAGGATTTCCCCATTAACTTTGTCATCAATATTTTGAATGTGTTGGAAATCTAATTACTCGACAGGGAGCTGTGCTGCCTGTCTATTTCCAATTCCCCCATTCTTTTGATATTTGTGTTTGCATGTAAATATAGTCAAAGTTAAGTAGACCCAAGTGTTTATCTGCAACATTCCTTGTTGAAGTAAGGCCTTCAGCTCCCCCTATTCACTTGTATGTCCTAACTGACACCGCATCTTTGATCAGAAACATTTAACGTTGTGGTGAGTTACTTGCTCTCCCTTGTTAGAACATAATAATAATAATATATATATATATATATATATATATATATATATATATATATATATATATATATATATACACATATATATGTATATATATATATATATATATATATATATACATATATATATATATTTTACTATTCATAAAATCACAGTGGATTTTGTTTGCCGGCCCGGGTAGGGGATCGGGTACATCCACCGTTGAACCCCGCGTAGCATAGCTCTCTCCGTCAAGCTCGTATATAATAATA
>NC_061109.1:62006269-62051269 GCF_015104395.2 Macrobrachium nipponense
GAAAGAGCTCCATTTCAGGGAATCCCTTCTCACCCCCATCCCCTACAAAGGAGGGGGTTAGGTTGGATGAAACCCCATTACAAACCATCTTAAGGGTCCACACCATAACCCTGCCAAGTTTCATGCCCATCTGACCAGCCGTTTGGCCATGATTGAATGACAGACAGACAGACAGACATACATTACGCCCTTATAGTATGTATATATATATATATATATATATATATATATATATATATATATATATATATATATATATATATACTTCCTTTACATCGAAAGAAATCATTAATTACTGTGGAATATTCCTCAAATTTAAAAAAATAACATAACGCCATAAATATTTCACTAACATTGGTAGCATAAAAAAAATCATAAGGATCAGAATTGCGTGGCACGAAATACAGAAAGTAGACACAGAAAAGAAATAAAGAAAGCACTTCATCAAGATCAAAACTTCTCACAACAGATTTGGCATCGTTCGCGGATCCCTGTCACTGCCCCTTTCTCTTAAAACCGAAAAAAGACCCATAAAGTATTGATATATTCGGTTCCTTCACTTCTACCCACACATCCGAGAAGAAGACCGGACATTTCAGATGTGGTGATGAGAAAGAAATTCGATAAACCTGATGGGAATCAAAACATGGCTAAAATTCACCTCAAGGTTCTGAGTGAGGCATTTCTCGCTCATTTCTTAGGATTTCTTTTCTTATAATAAGGCTTCGGTGATTTGCATTTTCATTCTACATTTATTTCAACAAAACGCTTATCATATATTCTTTTTAAATTTTTTATTTCATGTAAATTTTAATTTGTTGTAGCTGATGTTGTTACTGAGCTCTGTTTAACTTCATATTTATCAACTAAATGGGGAAACTTAGTTGCCTTTTCCTTCGTAATTACAACTTATATTCAATTTGTGTTGTTTTATTTGCTGTATACTGAACACGTGAACTAGTTCGTATCGTTTCAGTTATTCCTCCATTCGCATTTTCCTTCTGTCTGGTTATAAGTAATTAAAATCTTTGCCGTCTGTATACATGCACACAGCAGCCTATTTATATCTATTTTCTTCCATGCGCCTAGAAAATAATACTTTATTTTCGGCTACTTAATTTCTTCATTTACTCTCTCCATTAAACATAATTCTCTCTGGTCAACGATAACAAGATATTACTCTCATTTTTGAACGTATAATTACCCTTCATTCTGCCTCCATTAAACTCCAAACTGCTTTCATATGCGAAATCCCTGGTCCATTACGAACTGAATTCCTACAACTCTTGTGTTTTTAAAGCACAAGAGCCTAAGTGCATGTAACCATTCCTGCTTCATATTCCATTATTCCGCTCCTCATGCTCACATATTCTATTTCCACATCTCCCACGGCCTCCCTGTTAATGAGGTCTTGCGCTTGATTTCTCTCTCTCTCTCTCTCTCTCTCTCTCTCTCTCTCTCTCTCTCTCTCTCTTCTACACTCCTGTAAATATAAATAAGGCTAACTATTTATACAAATTTACATTACAATAATAATAATAACAAAATGTGATAGAAAATTCAAAGTTTCTATTGAGAATGTATCAAACGACGTATTTAAAAAAAAAAACATGGTTAGCACTGAAAATTTTTTAATAGGAATAATTTTTGTTGATTTTTCGTCTTTATTATAAACAAGGAAGCAACGTCTGTGTCCCATTCAAATGTTCTAAATTTATAGAAATGAATAATACGATTAATAAATGTCCTTACAATTGCTACTTCTTTTTCCATATCTTCCTCCTATTGTTGTATCCTACACCACTATTTTATTCTGTTTATTTTCCTGAATGCATCATGGCAGTAATGTATAGTCAGCTATCACGCATCGATGCAGTGTTCTCGGACAAGACTGAAACTGTTCACTGGCCTGTTAATGACTTGGCTCTCGGTGGGAAATATCATTTAGATTCATTTTTGGCCGAAAGAAGATTAGTGTACTTCGGTTATTGAAACTGTTTTGAAATTATATTATGAATATGTTTATATGTTTTATATTTGTATCTAATGTATATATATAATAATATAATAACCGATTGTGTAAATGTATATATCTTATATATATATATATATATATATATATATATATATATATTATATATATATATATATATATTATATTTATTTATTTATTTATATATATGTGTGTGTGTGCGTGTGTGTGTACGCATTTCCAATTTTCATATTAAAAATCAGAAAACTTAATTTTCATCCATTCTCTTTTTGCGGAAGTATTCTTGAAGGAATTTGATTGATTTCAGAAAAAAAAGCGACCAACTCTACATGTAACTTCATGACATTACAAGCTGTTCATGAAAGCAAGAGCCAGTGCATTAAGCCCATTACTTGTTATTTTCTTTCTTAATATCCAGTAAAACCAAATTTTTTAAACTCCTGAACACAATTGTATAAAAGGTACGACATTTTCTTGTTGTTCTAATTTTCATATTCTCTTATTAATTATCCTGCCGTTGGCCTTTTTTCTTATTAATTTCATCACTCCAGTAGAAGGATTCATCTCATCCCACAGGACTTGTTTTCTCTCCTGATGTGTCCTGTCAATCGCAGATCCAATTTTTATCCCCACCCGCAATGATAGAACGGAGAAGACTAATGAGTTTCCCACCATTATGGTTAATTATGAAAAGTAATTAGGAGCAGATAACAAACCTTTTGCTTCAGTGAAGATTACGAAGGAAAGGGTAATAATCTATTTTATATTTATTTGCACTAGTCATTTAGTTAGTTATATTTGAATCACATATGTGGCTCTGTTATGAATGAGTTAGATTGTTCAAATATTTATTTACAGTTAAAAGATTAAATCATATAAAACGCTTACTTTATTACAATATTAATTTTCATATTCCTTATTTAATTATTTGTTCTTATTCATTTACGGTATAAAAGACGAAATCACATAAAATGCTTCCTTTACTAAAATATACACAGTTCATTAATTTAAAACTTCAAAGTAATCTTCTCGAAGCATCAGCGTTTTCTCTACTAGTGCTTTTAGAAGATTATTTCTGAGGTTTTAGGTTTTATATGATTTCGTCTTTTACAATGTAAATGAATAACAAAATATCTTTAAATAAGTAGTATGCTAATTTGCACTTACATAAATACTAAATGAAATATGTATGCGTGCGTGTGTGTCTCTTTATGTGTGTGTGCGCGCGTGTGTGTGTGTGGTTTTACATAATTCACTACCATTTCTAGGGTAACAAGAAAAATGTTTCTTAAGAAAAGAAAATTGATATTATGAACAGAAAAATCAATTAATTCTCGAATTCCGAACAATATTTTCATCAGTCACAAAAATATGCAAAGTTACTGACAAGGAAGAGACGAAGTTCTCGTCTACGTCATCAATTTATGTTAGTGTCAGTTTTACAAGAACCTTAAGAGTCCTACGGAGTTTGTGAACATCCACGTCCCTAACTTAAATATATATATATATATATATATATATATATATATATATATATATATATATATATATATATATATATATATATATATATATATATAAGTCATATCACATTACCGTGATTCATATACATATATCGAGCTACAATGTCCTTTAATATCTAATTCGCTCTACCTCGGAATTAATATATTTTCATATAGGCTTAACCAAAGGGGAATTTTTTCTCGATAATAGATTTACCTGTACTTGGGCGCGAACGCAGGTACATTAAAATCCAGGAACGTCAGGGAAGCTATACCACCCCACCACCGCGAGAGGCTTAAAGGTTTATGCCGTCTCTCACCTCAAATACTTTCTCGCGCTGAAGTATTCGTTGGTTTGGAGACATCATCAACCCGCCTCGACTCCGGTAGTGTAAGTAGCGCTTTTGACAACACGTAGCATTTACATAAGTCATATCACATTACCGTGATTCATATACATATATCGAGCTACAATGTCCTTTAATATCTAATTCGCTCTACCTCGGAATTAATATATTTTCATATATGCTTAACCAAAGGGAATTTTTTCTCGATAATAGATTTACCTGTACTTGGGCGCGAACGCAGGTACATTAAAATCCAGGAACGTCAGGGAAGCTATACCACCCCACCACCGCGAGAGGCTTAAAGGTTTATGCCCTCTCTCACCTCAAATACTTTCTCGCGCTGAAGTATTCGTTGGTTTGGAGACATCATCAACCCGCCTCGACTCCGGTAGTGTAAGTAGCGCTTTTGACAACACGTAGCATTTACATAAGTCATATCACATTACCGTGATTCATATACATATATCGAGCTACAATGTCCTTTAATATCTAATTCGCTCTACCTCGGAATTAATATATTTTCATATATGCTTAACCGAAGGGGAATTTTTTTCTCGATAATAGATTTACCTGTACTTGGGGGCGAACGCAGGTACATTAAAATCCAGGAACGTCAGGGAAGCTATACCACCCCACCACCGCGAGAGGCTTAAAAGTTTATGCCGTCTCTCACCTCAAATACTTTCTCGCGCTGAAGTATTCGTTGGTTTGGAGACATCATCAACCCGCCTCGACTCCGGTAGTGTAAGTAGCGCTTTTGACAACACGTAGCATTTACATAAGTCATATCACATTACCGTGATTCATATACATATATCGAGCTACAATGTCCTTTAATATCTAATTCGCTCTACCTCTGAATTAATATATTTTCATATATGCTTAACCGAAGGGGAATTTTTTCTCGATAATAGATTTACCTGTACTTGGGCGCGAACGCAGGTGCATTAAACTCCAGGAACGTCAGGGAAGCTATACCACCCATATCCTTCTTATTTCTATTTTCAGGTCTTGATACTTATCCATTTTTTCCCTTTTTTTCTCTTCAACTCTGGTGTCCCATGGTATTGCGACATCAATGAGTGATACTTTCTTCTTGATTTTGTCAATCAGCGTCACGTCTGGTCTATTTGCACATATCACCCTATCTGTTCTGATACCATAGTCCCAGAGGGCCTTTGCCTGATCGTTTTCTATCACTCCTTCATCATTACTTCAGTTTCCTTCTTGAGCTCTCCCCTCAGTAGCCATTACCCCTGTCATCGCTGGCTAGTTCTTTAGTCTGTCGCATGTATTGTCCTTGCATTGGTTTGTTATGCTATTCCTCTGTTCTGCTTGTCTTTCTCCTGTCTCTGTATATTTCTGGGTCTTCGTCTACTTTTATCAGTCCTTCTACCCATGCACTCTTCAGCCACTCGTCTTCACTGGTCTTCATATATTGCCCCAGTGCTCTGTTTTCGATGTTGACGCAGTCCTCTATACTTAATAGTCCCCTCCCTCCTTCCTTTCGTGTTATGTATAGTCTGTCCGTATTTGCTCTTGGGTGTAGTGCTTTGTGTATTGTCATATGTTTCCTCGTTTTCTGGTCTATGCTGCGAAGTTCTGCCTTTGTCCATTCCACTATTCCTGCACTGTATCTGATTACTGGCACTGCCCATGTGTTTATGGCTTTTATCATATTTCCGGTGTTGAGTTTTGACTTAAGTATCGCCTTGAGTCTCTGCATATATTCTTTCCTGATCGTGTCCTTCATCTCTTGATGTTTTATATCCCCTCCTTCCATTATTCCCAGGTATTTGTATCCCGTCTCATCTATGTGTTTGATGTTGTTCCCGTCTGGTAGCTTTATCCCTTCAGTCCTTGTTACTTTGCCCTTTTGTATGTTGACTAAGGCGCATTTTTCTATTCCAAACTCCATCCTGATGTCCCCACATACAATCCTTACAGTCGGGATTAGGGTATCTATTTCCTTGATGCTCTTACCATACAGCTTGATGTCGTCCATGAACATCAGATGGTTAATTCTGTTGCCTCTTTTCTTGACATGGTACCCAGCATCCATCTTCTGCAGTACTTTTGTCATGGGAATCATGGCTACTACGATGAGTAGTGGGGACAGTGAGTCGCCCTGGAATATCTCTCTCCTGATATTAACCTCTGCTAGTCTTATTCCAGAGCTTGTAAGTATTGTATCCCAGTTGCGCATTGTATTTTTGAGGAAGCTGATGGTGTTTTCCTCTGCCCCATACATTTTCAGGCATTATATTAGCCATGTGTGTGGTACCATGTCGAAGGCTTTCTTATAGTCTATCCATGCCATGCTTAGTTTGGTTTTCCTTCTCCTACTGTTCTTCATTACCATTTTGTCTATCAGGAGCTGGTCTTTTGTGCCCCTACACTTCCTTCTGCAGCCTTTCTGTTGGTGTGGGATGGTGTTTGTCTCCTCTAGGTAGTAGTATAGCCTTTCACTGATGATACCTGTTAGTAACTTCCACATTATTGGTAGGCAGGTGATAGGCCTGTAGTTACTGGCTATATTTCCCTTCTCTTGTCTTTATGGACTAAGGATGTTCTTCCTGTGGTCATCCATTTGGGCACATGGTGATTTGTGATACAATGCTAGAGTTGTTCTGCTATTCTTGGGTGTAGGGCCTTGAAGTTTTTGAGCCAGTATCCATGGACTTCATTGGGACCTGGGGCTTATTGGACATTTTCTTTGTTTTATTCTCCCTTTTTCTTCAGCCTTGAATTCCTGGAGCCATGTTGCATGTTTGTTGTGTGATACCGGGTTGCTCCAGATGATTTCCCAGAGTCTCTTACTTGGTTCAGCTTCAGGAATTTCTTGGTGGTTGTCTTCCCCTCTTAGTTGGCTGTATAGTCTTTTCTGGTTGGTTCCGAATAGTTTGTTCTGTTGGTATCCCTTATTACTGTTCATGTACCATTGGATCTTATGTACTTTGGCCTTAAGCCTCTGTTTTACATCTTCTATTGTGTTGTTTAGTCCCCTCTCCTGTACTTTGTATTTCTCGTTCAGTTCCTCCCTTGTTTTCTTGCTTCTTCGCCTTTTTCCTGCCATCTCTTTCAGTTTACTCAAGTCAGATCTCATCACCATGATTTGCTTTTCCAGGCCACTTTTCCAAGGCAGTTGCTGTTTTGTTTTCTGTTGGGTTGGTTGTGCTGGTGATGTTGGTGTTCGTATCCCCATCAGTTCTGTTACTAATCTTGCTCCTGCATATGTCAAGTTATTTGTTTCTGTGATATTGGTGGCGTGTATTAGTATCATTATTTCATTGACCTCACTTGTTTTCTCCCTTAATTTCTTATTGTTGTAGGCCTTCATGGAGGGGATCTTTGTTCTCTCTGTATCTGGCTTCATCCATTGTCTGATCTTTTCTACCCATTCCATCCTGTCTGTTATTTCATCGGTGTTTCTTCGCATGTCGTTGTTTGATACCACATCATCCCTGTCGTCTTCTGTGGCATCGTCTCTCAGTTCGTCTTCTTGTAATTCGTTGCCGTGTGTCATTTCCCTTTCCAATTCCTCTCTTTCTGTTGGGGAGAGACAGTTCTTTTTCTTTATGCTCCTTACTTGGTCTGCCAGCCTCTGCTCTGTTTTGGGGGGTGTTATTCCTCTCATTCCAGATGTTGACCAACCTGAGATTGGACGCTCGGCAGAGGGCCAGGTTGTGTTGTGGTTTCTGTCAAGGAAACAGGAGTTTTAAACGACTTCTAAGGGACTGAAGGCGTTTTAAATGTACCCACAGGTGTGTGAACTTGCAGTGACTATTTTGCCCTTCCTTTAAGAAAAGTAGGAATGTGAACTTAGCATTTATTTAGGTGTAAAACAGCAGGACTCTTTGACCCGGTTTCCTGGCCGGGAAAACCATATGCCCTCGGGCTATGCTCGAGGCATCTCTATGGCCAACTTTAGCGAGTAGTAAAGTTGGCGACGACGCACAGTCATTTGTGCCCAGCAAAAACCAGACGCAGTGACTCTTCCGTTTTCTGTCTCCAGAATGAATGCGCCAAGGTTGAAAAGAATTAGTACCATAGGTATTAGATACTTAGTGTGTGCAATTTATGAAGACGACATTCCCTTAATTCTTGATGATACTCTACGTATAGAGGACGATGAAATTGAGGGTATTGCAGAATTGGGGAAAACTAGGTTAATTGTTAAATTAAGCTCAAGAGAGAAATATGAAAACATTTGTGAAGATTCGGTGGCAAAGAAATCAGTGTAAGAGACGGCCTAAATATCCGAGTTGAGGATTTGTCAACTTACAGGTCGTAGGTGACAGTGCGAAATGTGCCTTTTGAAATGACTAACTTTATGCTGAATGACATTCTTTCCAGATACGGAACAGTGGGTTATGTGAAGAAGAACACTCGAAGTCAGGGAAGATACAAAGGTATTGATAATGGTGTCAGAACAGTTTCGATGGATATTAATCAACGGATTCCTTCCTTCATATATGTTGAATGCGCCAAGGTTTATATCTATATATACTATAAAGGGCAGAAAAAAACTTGTAGACTTTGTGGGCAAACCAGCCATTTTGCTAATGAATATGAAGTTGGAATTACACAAAGACTAAATATCATTAGTGAAGTAGACTTCCCTCATTTATCTGGCAATCAAAAAAATAAAGGAAATAAAATGCCAGTAAGCCACCAGGACCCAGTAGACGTTCGAACTTGTGAAGGGATGCCCCAAAGCACTTCTACTTATGACCGTCCTGTCGAAGTCGGAAGTAACCCAGCATCCAACGCCCCAACCAGCCGTGCAAACGGAATCCGAAACGCTGATGAAGACCTGCCATTTGATTGACCTCCGTGATGACACTGACATTACTCCAACTGTATCTGAAGAAAAACAGTTTGGCCCCCATAAATGGGACCTTGGAGCATAATGGTGGGACAGACGTATTGAATGCAAGATGCTTCATCGTACAACGAACTACTGAGACTGATGCAGTACCTCTTGTTGCAACCTACGGAACAATATCCGAGGAGACGAACGTTTGTTCACCCGACAGTAATCCTGTTGAAACTTCACCTAGTGAGAATGATATGAAATCTGATGACGATATGGAAGAATCAAGGCATTTTGATGGCAACGTTGACGGACAGAAGTAACACCGACACAGAGCATCCTATGAGTCAAGATTTATTTAGCTCAATCATCCCCTCCAGAGGGCAAGATGATACACAAAATCCGACAGGTGATTTAATGTTACCACCCTTTAATAGTTCCAATTATTTTAAAGGTGCTAATAACACGATGTCAGAACAAGAAAGTTGTTGCTCAATAGAAAATGAAATACCAGCAGGTCAAAAATATAATAATGATAATGAAACCACAGCGACCGATGAGTCGGACTGTAATTCAAGCATTGTAGAAAACATGAAGGTAAACAAAAAGAGAAAGCAACGTAAAAATGCAACAAAAAAGAGTAAAAGAAAATCTCATAATAACTAACATTCATTAGGATATCCACCCTTAATATTAACGGTATTAATGATAGAATGAAACAAGAGATGCTACACTCATTTAACACCTTCAACAAAATAGACATTCTTTTAGTACAAGAACACAATGTTAAGGATATTAAAGATATAGTTTTTGTCATACAGGTATAATATCGTTTTCAATCCAGCCATTTGTCTTAAAGGTGGAACCTGTATTCTCATCAAGAAGGCTTTAGATTTTGTAATTAAGCATGTTGAAAGAAGTGGAGATTCTAGAATATGTTCTATACATGGTGAGGTGAATGGTAGTAAGATTCGCATTGTTAACATTTATGCTCCTTCAGGTCATAATCATACAAGGGAACGGGAAGAGCTTTTTGACAAGGAATTGCCCTACTACTTACGGTATGATAATAGCCATACCATTATGGGAGGTGATTGGAACTGTGTTTTGAGTCTTAGAGACAATTCTAATAATAGTGAAGCAAACGTGTCAAAATCACTGCTCAGATTAATTAGAACCCTTAGGTTTAATGATGTATGGTTTTTGCATAACAGGGAACCCCAACATACTTATGTACGCATTGATAGATTGTACTGTCAGACTATCAGAGACAATGTAATTTCAAGCGAAATGCTACCTGTGTCATTTTCTGATCATTCAGCTGTCATTTGCAAAATTAAGATTAATCCAAACATTAGCATTGGGAACTCATTTTGGAAACTTAATACTAGTTTACTAAATGACAAGGAAATTAAAGAAAAGTTTAGGAGGTTGTGGACATTCTTGAAAACACGTAAAAGGAATTTCTATCATATCAGTAATTGGTGAAATGATTTGGTGAAACCAGAAATAAAACAATTTTTCGTCAGAGAAGGTAAAAGGATTAGCAGGCAGAAGTTTGGGGTCATCAATTATTTCGAAGCAAAACTAAGGAAACACTACATGAAACTTAATGTGTCAGGAAACTCAGATTATGCAGATATTACTATTCTCAAAGACAGAATAAACAATCTAACATCTCAGATTTTAGCAGGGGCTAAAGTACGATCGAGAATTCAAGACAGGATTGAAGGGGAAAAAGCCTCCACTTACCTTCTTGGACAGCAAAGAGCAATAAATAGTAAAAAGGTCATGACCGAAATAGTCGCAGAACGAAACATAATTCTGAATCTTGATGAAAGTACTGTTCTTACAAATAGCCAGGCCATTGAACACAATGTATTCAGGTATTACCAAAACCTTTACCGGAAAAACATTTGTGATGTGCCTATGCAAAACTTCTTTATGCAGTTTGTAGAGAAAAAATTGACTGATGCTGATAATGATATATTTCATAAAAATATATCTCTCAGGGAGGTGCGTGATGTTATTCGTTCCATTGTTAACAATAAATGTCCTGGTAAAGATGGCATAGAATTTTGTAAGGTATTTTTGGAAGACATTAAGGATGAACTAAAGCTGTTGCTTGAAAATATTATGGAAATGAAAACTCTCTCCAAGAGTCAGAGTATTGCATTGGTCACTCTCATATCGAAAGGCACCGATGAGAGTGCTTTGGCTAATTGGAGACCAATTTCATTGTTGTGCTGTGACTATAAGATACTTGCTAAGATAATGGCGAAAAGAATGCAAACAGTTATCTTCAACCTTATCAGTCCCGAACAATTTTTTATGCCTGGAAGATCCATAAATACATGTAATACTTTAATTGGAGATATTGTGTATTATTGTAGTGAGAAAAGAGTTCAAGGTGCTATTTTAAATCTTGACTGGTCGAAAGTATTTGACCGTGTTGGTATTAATTATGTACTTTGGATTCTTGAAAGACTAGGTTTTTGTGATGAACTGATTTCCTGCATTAAAATATTGTACACGAATATTGGAGGTTGTTGCATTGTTAATGGTAACGTTGGTAAATATTTTAGTGTGGAGAGGGGAGTCCGACAAGGCTACCCTCTTTCTATGCTCCTTTATGCTGTTTTCCAGGAACCTTTGTATCTTGCTATAAAAAGAAATAGTTGTATTGAACACCTGTCCTTACCAAATGATAACCACCTTAAAATTCTTGGGTTTGTCGATGATACAAATATTTTCGTTGCCAGTGATGAGGGAATTCTGGAGATTAGCACATTAGTGTCTAAATTTTAAGCAGCCACGGGTTGCATGCTAAATAAAAATAAGACGAAAATATTTGGATTAGGCCCATGGGGTGATAGGTCTGTTTGGCCTTTATCATGGCTTCAAGGATATGCAGGTTCTTTTACAACTTTGAGAATTTTATTTTCTGATAATTACGAAATGGCTGTTAACTCTTCGAGGGCAAATATATTATGTAAAATTAAGAATACTTTGGCGAGCTTTCACAACAGAAGACTTACATAACATCAAAAAGCTATTATTGTCAATACCTTTTTTTTTCAAAGACATGGTATGTTTCCCATATTTACCCTTTGCCTGTCAAATATGCAAAACTAATAAGTAAAGACATTTTCTTTTACATTTGGGGGAAAAAATGTGAATTTATCTAAAGAGACACTTTAACAAAGTCAAAGATAGAAGGAGGGATAGGTATGGTGAGTCTTTTATGGAAGACACAAAGTATTCTAGCTGCCTCTTTCTTAAAGTTACACTGTGATGAGAAATACAATTTCATGTCAAATTATTATAACAATTCACATATGAAGGGCTTGTTTACCGGAAATTTAACACAAAGAGACAATTCATGTGTAATGGCACCTATGTATTCTGAGGTCTTAGTAACTGTTAGAAAATGTAAAACAATTCAGAATTTTCTTTTTCTTAAATCGAGAACTATATATGTGAGCTTATTGCCAAATGTACAGCCAACTGTTGAGAGTAGATACACCCTTTATAATTGGCCTCTGATCTGGGAAAACATGAACATGAAATTTCTTTCTGCTGCTGATAGGGAAATAATATATAAATATATTCCCGAAATATTACCCAATAAAAAAGGGTAAAAGAAATGAAAATAATTCAAGACTCTCATTGCCGGTTTTGTGATGCTGAGGAATCAAATATTCATATGGTATATTTCTACAAAAAAATTGCAAACGTAATAATATGGTTGAAAGGAGTTTTGAAGCTATTTTGTAATTTTGTTCACTGCAATTTCATTAGAATTATGCATTTTGATTTCCCAGAGTCATCGAGGAAACAAAGGAACACTGTAACTTTAATTTTGTCAAGTTGTATTGTAAATATATGGTTGTTCAAAGACAAGAATGTCCCTGAACGTTTGATTATAAATAGAATAAAAGCTTCGATTATAAAAATCCAGAGAGATATCAAGGCCATTTTGAAAGATGAATTGTTAAAATATTTCACAAAAAATTTTTGTAACATTAAATGCAATGTATTTTAGATTAAAATATATGTAGTTCTGGATTTATTGTAGTGTTTTGTGAATAATTTATTGAATAAAAACTTAAAGAAAAAAAAAATTTCTTCTCTTGTCCAATTCTTCCTCTGGTTTGCTTCTGTAGCTCCAGTCTCTGGTTGTTGGTTACTGTCGTTGTGGTGGTCAGTTGCTGGATGACGACCTCCAAGTACCTGATCGTCTTCCCCTTCAATTGGGCTGAATACCTCTGTTGCCAAAGGTTCCATTTACGTCGTTGTCGTTTAATCCTTCATTTCTTTCCATCATTGCTGAGTTTTGCTATTTAACCCATAGATCCTTTCCCAAGGAATCAACGCCGAGGAGAGCGGTCACCCATCCAACGACTGAGCAGCCCCAATGTTGCTTAACCAGTCAATTGACGGCCTAACCCACTCTGCCACGGCGCCACATATTATTATTATTATTATTATTATTATTATTATTATTATTATTATTATTATTATTATTATTATCCTAAGCTTTACTTTAGGACGAACATCCAAGACTTTGCAGTCTCCTTCTCGAAAGCAGCAGGAAAAGTTTTGTTCGAACGGAAGAGCAACAAATTCGTGAACATCACAGCTGTAAAGATCTCGAGCAATGGAGATAAGATGTTACTGGAGGCGCACCGGAAAATGCTCGCTTATAAAGATGCCATTTTGCGAAAGGAATCTCGGGTTTTATGGCCTCTGACATTACTTTCTATGCATAGATGCTGTGTCTCTTTCCATTTGCACTTTCTCTGCGGATTCTGCTTTCTCTCTCTCTCTCTCTCTCTCTCTCTCTCTCTCTCTCTCTCTCTTTTTACCTTTTCCAAAAGGAGTCAATTTATGGCTTGAATTTCTGGGAACGTGAAAATGTTTTGGCAGAAATACCTGAATTGCCAATTTGGGTAAGCAATGGTTTGCATGAACCTTACATTGTAATGGCACCTGTGAGAAATAAACATTATCCTATGATAACTTGATAAATACTTAGTTTCTCCTGACGACCTCTCACTTAACTAATTGCTGTGATTTATCAAAGCATAACATGATTTTAATTCATCTTACGATAACCTGATAAATAATTTCTCATGACGACCTTCCATTCAACTAATTACTTTGATTTATCAACGCACAGCATGATCTTACTTATTTTTTTGTGAAAGTTCCTCTGGTGAAGGGTATTACTTTATGATGGAAAAAAAAACATATTCAAGAGGTTACTGATAACAGGATCAAGAAAGGCTTAGTCAGTATTAGAGACACACAAAAAATAAGTATTTAAATAAAAACTGATAAGCAATATAAAATAATCAAAATCCTTGGACTCTAAAGTGAAAAGCAACACGACACTTCATAGTGCAATCACTTGATTCGTTAAAGAGACAGTAAATTATGATGTCTGGTATCATTTTGAGAATTGCACATTATCCCATTACTTCTTCCCACAACGATTACTGTCTTCTAAGAAATGATGTTTCTCCTTTTATTTTTAGTTAAGTGAAAGTGTAAATGGAAATGAGCATTAAGTAGTCGGAACTGGAACTGGAACTGGGCATTAGGAAACTGGAAATGAAAGTGGGCATTAGGCAATTGGATTTGGACATTAGTTAACTGGTACTGGAATTAGGTATTAGGTAGCTGGAACCAGAACTGGAACTGGAACTGAGCATTAGGTAACTGCAACTGGAATTGGGAATTAGGAAGTTGGAGCTGGAATTGGAATTGGGCTTAGGCAATCAGAACTGAAATTGGGTATCAGACAAATGGAATCGGAACTGACATTGGACATTAGGCAATCGGAATTGGAATTGGGCACTAGGCAATCACAACTGGAATTGGGTATTAGGAAATCAGAACTGGAATTGGGCATTAGGAAAATTGGAATCAGAACTGGAATAGGGTAATAGGCAATAGGAACTGGAATTGACCATTAGGAAATAGGAATTGGAATTGGGTATTAGGCAATTGGAACTGGAATTAGAATTTGAATATGGCATTAGGCAACCGGAACTGGAAAAGGCCATTAGACAACTGATATTGGAATTAGGCATTTGGCAACTGGTAACTGGAATTGGGTGTTAGGCAATTGGAACTGGAATTTGAATTAGAAAATGGCCGCAGGCAATCAGAGCGGGAGGTTGGCATTAGGCAACGGGAACTGGAAAAGGGCATTAGAAATTTGAAATTGGAATTAGGCATTAGGCAACAGAACTGGAACTGAGCATTAGGCAACTGGAATTTGACAATTTTCATACATGAAGCTGCGATTATTTCTTCACATCTGCAGGGCTTGAATTGTATCAACATCATTATATTTCAGAACACGAAATCATCTAGACCACAAAACAAAAACATTTCAGCTGATTATCAATTCAAATATCAACTGAACATCAATTTAATTAGTTGTTAATTATCAGTTCAAATATTAGTTGATTATCAGTTCAAATGTCAGTTGATTATCAATTCAACTATCGGTTGATTATATGTTCAAATATCGATTGATTACCTTCCAAATATCAGTTTATTATCAATTTAAATAGCAAATGAAGAATACGCAATTTATTATAGTGTCCAATTCGAACAGTTTCGCAGTTGCTTTTAAGAATTGCAAAATATCTGTTGCCAAGATGTCCGGTAGACATATTGTCCATAGGCATAATGTCCAGTAGGCATAATGTCCAATGCATATTGTTCATAGGAATAATGTCCAGTAGGCATAATATCCAGTAGGCATATTGTCCAGTAGGCATAATGTCCATAGGCATAATGCCCAGTAGACATAATGTCTGGTAGGCATATTGTCCATAGGCCTAATGTCCAGTAGGCATAATGTCTGGTAGGCATATTGTCCATAGGCCTAATGTCCAGTAGGCATAATGTCTGATAGGCATATTGTCCATAGGCAAAATGTCCAGTAGGCATAATGTCTGGTAGGCATATTGTCCATAGGCAAAATGTCCAGTAGGCATAATGTCTGGTAGGCATATTGTCCATAGGCATAATGTCCAGTAGGCATAATGTCCGGTAGGTATAATGTCCGGTAGGCATATTGTCCATAGGCAAAATGTCCAGTAGGCATAATGTCTGATAGGCATATTGTCCATAGGCATAATGTCCAGTAGGCATAAATGTCCAGTGGGCATAATGTCCAGTGGGCATAATGTCTGGTAGGCATATTGTTCATAGGCCTAATGTCCAGTAGGCATAATGTCCGGTAGGCATAATGTCCGGTAGGCATATTGTCCATAGGCATAATGTCCAGTAGGCATAATGTCCAGTTGGCATAATGTCCAGTAGGCATAATGTCCAGTTGGCATAATGTCCGGTAAGCATAATGTCATAGGCATAATGTCCAGTAGGCATAATGTCCAGTAGGCATAATGTCCAGTAGGCATAATGTCCAGTAGGCATAATGTCCGGTTGGCATAATGTCCGGTAGGCATAATGTCCAGTAGGCATAATATCCAGTAAGCATAATCTCCATAGGCATAATGTCCAGTAGGCATAATGTCTATAGGCATAATGTCCATAGGCATAATGTCCAGTAGGCATAATATCCAGCAGGCAAAATGTCCATAGGCATAATGTCCATAGGCATAATGTCCAGTAGGCATAATGTCCGGTAGGCATATTTACCATACACATAATGTCCAGTAGGCATATTGTCCATAGGCATAATGTCCAGTAGGCATAATGTCCGGTAGGCATAATGTCCATAGGCATAATGTCCAGTAGGCATAATGTCCAGTAGGCATAATGTCTGGTAGGCATATTGTCCATAGGCATAATGTCTGGTAGGCATATTGTCCATAGGCATAATGTCCAGAAGGCATAATGTCCAGTAGGCATAATGTCCAGTAGGCATAATGTCTGGTAGGCATATAGTCCATAGGCATAATGTCCAGTAGGCATGATGTCCAGTAGGCATAATGTCTGGTAGGCATATTGTCCATAGGCATAATGTCCAATAGGCAATATGTCCAGTAGGCATAATGTCTGGTAGGCATATTGTCCATAGGCATAATGTCCAGTAGGCATAATGTCCAGTAGGCATAATGTCCAGTAGGCATAATGTCCGGTAGGCATATTGTCTATAGGCATAATGTCCAGTGGGCATAATGTCCGGTAGGCATATTGTCCATAGGCATAATGTCCAGTAGGCATAGTGTCCGGTAGGCATAATGTCCATAGGCATAATGTGCAGTAGGCATAATGTCCAGTAGGCATAATGTCTGATAGGCATATTGTCCAAAGGCATAATGTCCAGTAGGCATAATGTCCAGTAGGCATATTGTCCATAGGCATAATGTCCAGTAGGCATAATGTCCAGTAGGCATATTGTCCATAGGCATAATGTCCAGTAGGCATATTGTCCATAGGCATAATATCCAGTAGGCATAATGTCTGGTAGGCATATCGTCCATAGGCATAATGTCCAGTAGGCTTATTGTCCAAAGGAGCGAGAACGACGGAAATCCAAAGCGACCATATCCAGGGGTCTCTAATAATGATAATGAATCTGTCTGACATTGAGTGAAAAGAATAATGAACTGGGCAAAAAGAATAATTAACGAGGTTAATGCGTCTCACAGGCAAATAATTGCTTTTAATCTAACCCTTTAAGGAGTAAAGATTTTGCTAATTAGAGAATGAACAATTCACCATCCTCGCATTGTTCTTATTACTATTGAGATGATTACTATTGAGATGATTAAAACTTAGTTCCGCTAATATACAGGAGATATGATATAAATAATATTAATCATTTGTTCTTGCATTTTTTTATTCAGTCCCTTTACAGTGGATTTTACGTCGTTATATCTTGTAGTCATCTTACCTCTGTCGTCCATGACCATTAATACTGTAAAAATGCATGGCTATTTATTTTAATTAATACGTTCCCACTGTTATTAATATTATTTTATTTTATTTCCCTCTTCTCTCTCAGACTAGGTAATTGTCACAATTATCTGAGTGATGAAAATTGAAGTTTTCTAAGGTGAATTAGTTTCCTTCGACAAGCACTGACCTCGTACCCCACTGTAGCAAAATATGGCGATGGATACAAAAATCTTAATTGTTTAATATGAGTCTGGTAATTTTATGTAAGTGATTTTTATGACTTAACCAAGGATTTGTTAGAAGTAGAAATTTCCTTGTAAGCGATAGTCTTTTTATATCTTTATTTATCTTTATTCATTTACAAAGCTGCTATGTACATATCTATTGCAGACAGATGAAAGTCCACTATTCATATCAAAAGTATTTCCATGCAGTTTACATTTATTGGTCTCAACGTGTCCTGTAAAGTTTTTTCATCATGAATAGACATATTACAAAAACAACCTTTTGATGACTCTCTCTCTCTCTTTATATATATATATATATATATATATATATATATATATATATATATATATTATATATGTGTGTGTGTGTATGTATGTATATATATACATATGCATATATATATATATATATATATATATATATATATATATATATATATATATATATATATAATGTGTGCGAGTACACTTGTGTCGATGAGTTTATGTTTATGATCATGTATAACGAAAGTTCGAGGTTGTTATTCAAATTCAAAAGACAGAATTTTATCTTTACAACTATTGAGGTTTGGACTGCGGCTAAAATATCCATTGGTAATTAAAATGGTAATTGAAATAAATGACATTAGATAAAAGAATTTGTGTTCGTTTCATCTCTCATTAACACTTCAAGATCAAGGAAGGCGAAAAATGGAGGATAAAGAGGCAGATTATTATTTCATTTCCATAATACTTTCAGCACACGGGCTTGGGGAAGAGAGAGAGAGAGAGAGAGAGAGAGCGAGAGAGAGAGAGATAGTGTAATTAAATTAAACAAGATTGTGTGGTTAACGAACAGATTAATTCTATGACTTTTTTCTTTGTTCAGTGGATCCAACAATGTCTCAGTCTGAGAGATGAGTAGGTAAGTACGTCACCTCCTTATTCCATTTGATGTATATAGCCATAGGAAAAGTTAGATAGGGAGAGAAGAAAGAAGAAGGGAAGAAAATAAGTAAGGTCTATCCTATCGGTTCTCCAGATCTTCTTCATGGTGCGGCATTTGGCGCCAGAAAGCTGCAGTGTTCAGCCTCCCACAAACTCCTCCTTCCTCACTATCTCTTTTCCTCCTTTTTCCTTCCCTCTCTCCCTTGGATTCCTTCGCCCTCCTCCCTTCCCCCTTAACCCCTCCCCGTTCTCCTTCTTATTCCCCTAACGGTTCCCCTTTTCCGGGCACTGCAGTATCCTTAGCCCAAACGGCTTTTGCTTTCTTCAATGGTAGAGTTCGGGCCACTGGGTTCAGAGAGAAGGAATTTAAACTATGGTCCTTATTTGCTCCTAAACCTGCTTTTATGCTCACTACACTCTTTCGCTTTTCTCTCAAATAAGTTTTTATTTGACGGTGGGGGTTTCAGGACATTGTTTTCGGAAAGATAAAATTTTAGCTTATCTTTGCCTAAGAAAAGATTTCTCTTTTTTCTTAGATTTAAAATTTCTCTTTTATCATTTTGTAACTTTATAACTTCTTTTTACCTAAAAATTTTTCGTCTGCTTTTTTCCGAATCTCCCTAAACTTTTATATTTCACTTTTTATTCTTATTATCCTTTTTTTAGCTGTGCAAACCAAGAGTTTCCGGGATTCCATTCGCAAGTTAGGAAAAGTTCTTGTTTTTGTAATGTGTATTGTTATTGAAATCCTTGAAATTAATATCTAATGGATACAAACTAGGTAAGAGACAATCAAACATGTTTTGACAATACATCAAAATAGTAAAGAGCCCTAAATGACTATATATTCCCTTGAAGCAGACTCGACCAAAATGCAGAAAATAGAGAGCGAGAAACGTCAACAGAAATAGATTTCCATGAACGCCGTTTCAACCTAAAAGATTTGACTGCAAAATTGCGTCTGTGTTTGACCAATCTCAGTTGCATAATGGATATGCTCACGAGATGAATCTTTGCAAATATGACTGTCAGGGGGATTTTATTTGCACTGGCCTGCATCGTTCTGTGTAATAATAATTCTACTATTGTATTTTTGAATAAAAGTCTGGGAACAACCCCGCTCTGTGCTAATAAGGAACAAAAACCATTAATACGGAATTTGTATTTCTTTTCTCGTCTTTTTCTGTAGATATTTTCGCATTTCAATTATTTTACACACTACTGCTCTTAGATTAAGAGAGCTAACTACTATCGTCATCAGTGGCCTTGTGATAACGCAAGAAATATTATTGTAAGTTAAAAGCAGTATTGTATATAAAGTTCATAAGCAAAATTAAGTTGAAGATAAGAGAAATACGGATTTCTCGTAATGAGTCTGTTTCTCCAAACATTTCCCTTTGTTATTTCTCCTGATAACAAGAAACATTAAGAAATGCATCTGAATAAACAATATTATCATTAAAATTAAACGAATCTTTGGAAAATATATTATAAAAGTAAGGTTACAATATGAATTTGTATAGTTTTCAGTAAGAAATTAAAGGGAAAAGATACTGATATTTCAGGTAACTTATCAACTACAGAAGGACGTGTCTGGTGACAGGACTCCCGAAGATTTGGAAACTGAAGAATAAATGAATATTTCTCAGTACTGAAAAGGTTCGGTCGGGCATGTAACGTCCAGGACATAAATGATACACATTACGGACATTGCATCGTAGAAATCTTGCGAAAGGTAAAGAGGGAGTTAGAGCAAAGATGAATGAAAACGGGATAACAAGGAAATAGAAAGAGACTGGACTAAAAACGTCATTAGAAAATCACATATCTTTCGAACATAGACGAAAAAAAATCTGAATACATGTTAAAGTACATCAATAATTATCGGAGGATAACAAAAGGACCAGAAGAATAAAAAATTCCGTAACATCTAGCGGACAGGTATTTCTAAATACGAAAGTTCTACGAATGGAACAACGAGAAATAAGTCGAAAGTCGATAAGGTTGGATAAAACGTTCCAGGATAAATAAAAAAATTACATGAAAAACTAAAAAAAAAAAAAAAAAAAAAAAACAAAAAAAAAAAAAAAAAAAAAAAACTCTTCGCGGAAAAGAATGACGAGACATTAATAGGACGGTCGAAAGAATCCATGCCGCTAGGAATGTTCCCAGGCTTCCCCTTGCCCAGGGTGACTTTAATCCAGGGTATATGTACGGCACCGTAAAAACCCACAAGCCTGGTAATCCTCTCCGCCCTATTATAAGCCAAATCCCAACCCCAACTTACAAAATCGCGAAGAGACTCAATGAACTCCTCACGCCATATATCCCTGACAGGTATTGTCTAAAGCCGTCTACCGACTTTTTACGTAAACTCCGAGACTCTCCGTCTACAGGTATCATCGCCTCTCTTGACGTCGAGAGCCTCTTCACGAACGTTCCAGTCGACGAGACGATTGAAATACTCAATAGAGTATTTAGATGTGAGGACACACAGGCTTTGAACATCCCCGAGGAAGCCCTAAAAGCCCTTCTTGAAATATGCACCAAGAAGGCACCATTCACAACCCACAGAGGACATCTTTATTGCCAGATTGACGGCGTGGCAATGGGATCCTCATTAGGGGTTCTATTTGCCAACTTCTACATGAGTGTCGTCGAAGAAAGGTTTTTCAATAAGATCCCCAGCCCTCCCCAATACATAGACGACACCTTCATAAGAGTCGACAGAGAAGAGGACAATTGAAACTTTAAGAAAGACTTTCGAAGAATGCTCCGCCTCCACTTCACGTGTAGAACGCAGCGTTTACGGTGCCCTACCCTTCCTGGACGTTCGGGTACAGCAGACCCCTACAGGATACACCACCACGGTTTATAAGAAACCCACAAACCCGGGTCTATACCTTAATGGGTCCAGCGAGTGCCCAGACAGTTATAAAAGATCTGTGGTAGATGCCTTCGTCCGCCGCCCCCTTATACACTGTTCCACATGGAGAGAAACCACCAGGGAGATCGAAAGGTCTACACAAGTCCTCATCAACAATAACTTTTCAAATCGCATGGGCGAACGCCAAACAAGGGACTCCATAAATAAATGGCACCAGGAAAGAACGACCGAAACTAACGACCAAATTGGAGCTATAAAAATATTTTATAAAAGTTAAATGCACCACAAATATTTGGAAGACGAAAAGGCTATAAGGAAAATAATCAGTGAAAAGTCTCCCCCACTGCAGAAGGTGATAAAATTAGCCTCATAATATACTATAAAAACATGAAAACCAGCCAGCTGCTTCTTAAAAACAACCCGGCGTCCCCAGAAACGTCTTTGAAGAGGAGTGTCATCTACGAATTCACATGCCTGGTGGATGGATGCCACCATTCTTATATCAGGATGACAACCACCAGACTCTCCAAGCGTCTCTCCTGAGACCTTCAAGAAGGGGCCATTTTCATTCACTGCAGGGAAAAGCATAACAGGAGACCAGAAAGAGCTTAACTTATAACGAACATAGAAATTATTGACTATGCACCGGACCGGAGATGCCTACGTTATCTTGAGGCATTACACATATTAGAGAAAAAATCGAATATCGACACGGTAAAAGAAACATAATTTCTTCCTACCATCAAATAGCACAAGAAACCAACCGGCTCCATATACCGCCACGAGAGCGAGAGGAGATTATAGAGAGAGAGAGAGAGAGAGAGAGAGACAAGCAGAGAGAGAAAGATTGAGAGAGAGAGGAACAAGCAGAGAGAGAAAGAGAGAGTGAGAGAGAGAAAAGCAAGAGAAAGAGAGAGGGAAGGAGCGAACGAGAAAGAGAGAGAGGGAGAGAGGAACTTGCAAAGAGAGAAAGAGAGAGAGTAAGAGAGAGGGAAAAAGAGGAAGAAGCAGAGAGAGAAAGCGGGAGAGAACGAGCGGAAGACATGTCACCTGGACAGCTTGCAGTACCTGCCGCCCAGGAGGTGGGTACCCCAACCACCACCCAACCCAGCCTAATAACCCCGGCCAGACCACGAAGATCTCAACGCCTCACGATAGATTACCATCCAACGACCAATTAAAATCCCTGCTCACCGACCCGCCCACCGATTGTACACGACCTTGCTTGCTATAAATACTTGCAAAAACGTATCTTAATTCACTTTACTGTATACTCTCATAGATGACTGCCTGTGCGCTGTCGACACGTTAGAGGAATAAACCTAAGACAAATGAAATCTTTACATGTCCTTAGGAAACCTAATACACCAGCTACATGCTGACGAGAAAAAGATAAATATAAAGAATTGAGAAGATTCTATATAAATTAAATGCCGTTGAAACAGCTATAGTATTATTTATTATTATTATTATTATTATTATTATTATTATTATTATTATTATTATATATAATAAAATAATAATAATATTATTATTATTATTAATATTATTTTACTATTATTTTTTTTTCCTTTTTTTGCTCTATCACAGTCTTCCAATTCGACTGGGTGGTATTTATAGTGTGGGGTTCCGGGTTGCATCCTGCCTCCTTAGAGTCCATCACTTTTCTTACTATGTGCGCCGTTTCTAGGATCACACTCTTCTGCATGAGTCCTGGAGCTACTTCAGCCTCTAGTTTTTCTAGATTCCTTTTCAGGGATCTTGGGATCGTGCCTAGTGCTCCTATGATTATGGGTACGATTTCCACTGGCATATCCCATATCCTTCGTATTTCTATTTTCAGATCTTGATACTTATCCATTTTTTTTTTTCCCTCTCTTTCTCTTCAACAAACTCTGGTGTCCCATGGTATTGCGACATCAATGAGTGATACTTTCTTCTTGACTTTGCCAATCAACGTCACGTCTGGTCTATTTGCACGTATCACCCCTATCCGTTCTGATACCATGTCCCAGAGGATCTTTGCCTAATCGTTTTCTATCACTCCCTCAGGTTGGTGCTCGTACCACTTATTACTGCAAGATAGCTGATGTTTCTTGCACAGGCTCCAGTGGAGGGCTTTTGCTACTGAATCATGCCTCTTTTTGTACTGGTTCTGTGCAAGTGCCGGGCATTCACTTGCTATGTGGTTTATGGTTTCATTTTTCGTATTGCACTTCCTACATATGGGAGAGATGTTATTTCCGTCTATCGTTCTTTGAACATACCTGGTTCTTAGGGCCTGATCTTGTGCCGCTGTTATCATTCCTTCAGTTTCCTTCTTTAGCTCTACCCTCTGTAGCCATTGCCAATTGTCATCGCTGGCTAGTTCTTTAGTCTGTCCCATGTATTGTCCGTGCATTGGTTTGTTGTGCCAGTCCTCTGTTCTGTCTGTCTTTCTCCTGTCTCTGTATATTTCTGGGTCTTCGTCTACAGTCCTTCTTCCCATGCACTCTTTAGCCACTCGTCTTCACTGGTTTTCAGATATTGCCCCAGTGCTCTGTTCTCGATGTTTACGCAGTCCTCTATACTTAGTAGTCCTTCTCCCTCCTTCCTTTCGTGTTATGTATAGTCTGTCCGTATTTGCTCTTGGGTGTAGTGCTTTGTGTATTGTCATATGTTTCCTGGTTTTCTGATCTATGCTGCGGAGTTCTGCCTTCGTCCATTCCACTATTCCTGCGCTGTATCTGATTACTGGCACTGCCCATGTGTTTATGGCTTTTATCATATTTCCTCCATTGAGTTTTGACTTGAGTATCGCCTTGAGTCTCTGCATATATTCTTTCCTGATCGTGTCCTTCATCTCTTGGTGTTTTATATCCCCTCCTTCCATTATTCCCAGGTATTTGTATCCAGTCTCATCTATGTGTTTGATGTTGCTCCCATCTGGTAGCTTTATCCCTTCAGTTCTCGTTACTTTGCCTTTTTGTATGTTGACTAAGGCGCATTTTTCTATTCCAAACTCCATCCTGATGTCCCCAGATACAATCCTTACAGTCTGGATTAGGGTATCTATTTCCTTGAAGCTCTTACCATACAGCTTGATGTCGTCCATGAACATCAGATGGTTGATTCTGTTGCCTCTTTTCTTGAGTTGGTACCCGGCATCCATCTTCTGTAGTACTTTTGTCATGGGAATCATGGCTACTACGAAGAGTAGTGGGGACAGTGAGTCGCCCTGGAAGATCCCTCTCCTGATATTAACCTCTGCTAGTCTTATTCCAGAGCTTGTAAGTATTGTATTCCAGTTGACGCATTGTATTTTTGAGGAAGCTGATGGTGTTTTCCTCTGCCCCATATATTTTCAGGCATTCTATTAGCCATGTGTGTGGTATCATTTGTCGAGGAAAGGCTTTTCTTATAGTCTATCCATGCCATGCTTAGGTTGGTTTTCCTTCTCCTACTGTTCTTCATTACCATTTTGTCTATCAGGAGTGGTCTTTTGCGCCCCTACACTTCCTTCTGCAGCCTTTCTGTTGGTGGGGGATGGTGTTTGTCTTCTCTAGGTAGTTGTATAGCCTTTCACTGATGATACCTATTAGTAACTTCCACATTATTGGTAGACAGGTGATAGGCCTGTAGTTACTGGCTATATTTCTCTTACTCTTGTCTTTTTGTACTAAGGATGTTATTATTATTATTATTATTATTATTATTATTATTATTATTATTATTATTATTATTATTATTATTATTTGCAATGTTGCGAAAGGCATCATATTATTGCTAATTTAAGATAGAACTTGTCTACATCACAAAAAAGGACTGAAAGTATGAAACATAACAAATCTTATAATTCTTTTACGTTCATTTTGACATTTAGTTTTCAATTGACATTCCAACGCCATCGTATTTCGAATTCCTCTGGATAAGTATGAAATTCCTAATATTTCGATAAGATAGTTTATCATGAACAGTTGTGTGTCCATTTTTAAAGTTCGTAGTTCCCTTACATTTCAGAGGGGAATTCTGTAATATTCTTCATTATCTTAGGGGATCTTTGCCTAAACGCAAACATAGTAAAAATACTATATTTTTCAGAATAGTTCCACAGTATTGAGTCACCGCTGTGACGAAAGTGATATATATATATATATATATATATATATATATATATATATATATATATATATATATATATATATATATATATATATATATATATATATATATATATATATATATATATATATATATAAAGTATACTATATCAGAATAGTTCCACAGTATGGTCACTGTGTGACGAAAGTGATATATATATATATATATATATATATATATATATATATATATATATATATATATATATATATATATATATATATATATATATATATATATATATATATCTATATCATATATATATATATATATATATATATATATATATATGTGTATATATATATATATATATATATATATATATATATATATATATATATATACACATATATATATATATATATACTATATATATATATCTATATATATACATATATATATATATATATATATATATATATATATATATATATATATATATGACTGGTAAAAGTGTTCTGTAACAACAGAATTCCATCTAATAAAAGGAGCCCATAAAAACACACATGAGAGAGAAAAGTACTATATTTCAGAGACTGCTGTCTCTCTCTTCAGGTATATGAATGAGAAAAGTTTACAGAAAAGGTGGTATTTATACCAAGAGATTCGTCCACAAGTAAGCCAATTTAGGTCGACGCTGATAATCTTCCTTTAATCTTCTTAAGCGTGGTTGAATGAACACTGCGTCGACGATGTCCGATGTCCAATTCCCTTTTGAGATGTTCATTACCTGCTTCTCTTTTATTAAGGCCGATTCCATCATTTGACTCTTGTACCGGCAGTTGCTGCTATAAATTACACGTGACATATTCCAGTTTATTCTATGGTTATGTTCATTTATATGGTTGAAAATAGCCGAGTTCTGTTGTCCATACCTAACTGACCGTTTGTGTGTATTAATCTCTGGGGAAGTGATTTACCTGTAAATCCGATGTAATTGGTCACAGTCCTGGCATGGGATCTCATATACCCCAGAGTCTTTGGGCGATGTCTTTTGTTGGACGTTAATCAGGGATTTGGCTAAGGTATTTGGGTAGGTAAATGCAAAAGGGTTGGATTTCCCAAGGGTGTGAGTTACTCTCTTAATCGTCTCCAGGTGGGGAATTTTTATTTTATTGTTGGGTGTGTCTCTGGTCTTGTCTTTAGGGGGTCGGTAGAAAATTACGTTTGCTTTTTGAATTGCTTTCTCAATTATATGGTCAGGATACTTTAAAGATGAAAGTTGCTTTGAACTAATTCGCAAGCAACTTTCATCTTTAAAGTATCCTGACCATATAATTGAGAAAGCAATTCAAAAAGCAAACGTAATTTTCTACCGACCCCCTAAAGACAAGACCAGAGACACACCCAACAATAAAATAAAAATTCCCCACCTGGAGACGATTAAGAGAGTAAACTCACACCCTTGGGAAATCCAACCCTTTTGCATTTACCTACCCAATAAATACCTTAGCCAAATCCCTGATTAACGTCCAACAAAAGACATCGCCCAAAGACTCTGGGGTATATGAGATCCCATGCCAGGACTGTGACCAATCTTACATCGGATTTACAGGTAAATCACTTCCCCAGAGATTAATACAACACAAACGGTCAGTTAGGTATGGACAACAGAACTCGGCTATTTTCAATCATATAAATGAACATAACCATAGAATAAACTGGAATATGTCACGTGTAATTTATAGCAGCAACTGCCGGTACAAGAGTCAAATGATGGAATCGGCCTTAAATAAAAGAGAAGCAGTAATGAAACATCTCAAAGGGAATTGGACATCGGACATCGTCGACGCAGTGTTCATTCAACCAACGCTTAAGAAGATTAAAGGAGATTATCAGCGGGGGTGACCTAAATTGGCTCATTGTGGACGAATCTCTTGGTAATAAATACCACCTTTTCTGTAAACTTTTCTCATTCATATACCTGAAGAGAGAGACAGCAGTCTCTGAAATATAGTACTTTTCTCTCTACATTTTGGTGTATGGGCTCCTTTTATTAGATATATATATATATTATATATATATATATATATATATATATATTAGGTATATATATGTATATATATATTATATATATATATATATATATATTATATCTATATATATATATAGTATATATATATAATATATATATATATATATATATATATTGTGTGTGTGTGTGTGTGTGTGTGTTACTATATATATATATATATATACTATATATATATATGTATATATATATATATATATATATATATATATATATATAGATATATATATATATATATATATATAATATATATATATATATATATATATATATATATATATATATATATATATATATATATATATAGTATATATATATATATATATATATATATATATATTATATATATATATATATATATATATATATATATATATATATATATATTCATTTATTTATTTATTAATTTTGGTGGTAATGTAAGGAAAGATATGGCATGCCCTACGTTGGTCTGCATAAAATTAGCAGAGTAACATTGATACCTTTCCTTGTTTCCTCCAGGTAAGCCAATAAAAAGCAAAAGCTTCCCCATATTTGCTAATGTTTAGGATAGGCTCCACTTTGAAGGGGTGCCGATCGTAAAAGATATTTGCCATAAATACACTAATCAAGACAGGCTAATGAAATTATCAGGCATTATTAGCACAATAATAACGCATATTCTCTGTTAGTTTTATCATCCTACAGGGAAAATAAATGATTTCATGAAAAAAAAATGTGAAATTCAGTGTCTCTTGTACAAGGGACACTGGTGGTCGGTGAGAAAACTACAGCCTTGAATAGAAATTCGGTCCGACAGAATGTTGTTATATCCACCTGGAACATGCACATAACGTATTATCAAAATAGAACAGTAAATAAGCACGTAACAACAACAAAAAGAGCAACAACTTCAGCGAAACCATCGCCGATATATATGCAAATCGTAAATTTTATAGTTTATCTCTCAAAAATTGGTCTATGTCGTTTTCTACGTTTTCTAAGATTAGTTTCATCACAGAAAACAGCTTTAGGGTTATTAGGGGTATCTAAACTATTTTGTCAAGTTTCTTGTCCCAAGAAAAAATCGCCTTTTCGTTTTTTCTCTGGTTTGGTTTTTTTTCGGGAAGGGGGGTTGGGTATTTCTTTGATTGTCCTAAATAATATAATTTTTAGAAGTTTTAGGCTATCAAGTGACATAATAACTACAAACTCTCAAAAGATTTTGTCCCTAAATCGAGGTTTGAATTTTTTCTGAACATTTCTTCCTAGCATTATCTCATTTATCGGCGTGGCTTTCGCAGAAGTTGTTGCTCTTTTTTTTGTTAATACGTGCTTATTTACAGTTCTATTTTGATAATACTTTAAGTGCATGTTCCAGGTGGATATACCAACATGCCTACAGACCGAATTTCTATTCAAGAGAGTAGTTTTTTACCGATCACCAAATTTATCCCTTTGTACAACGAGCACCGAATTTGACTTTTTTTTTTCATAAAATCATTTATTTTCTCTGTAGGATGATAAAACTCACAGAGAATATGCGTTATTATAGTGCTAATAATGCCTGATAATTTCATTAGCCTGTCTTGATTAGTGTATTTTTGGCAAATATTTTTACGATCGGCACCCCTACAAAGCGGGGTAAGACGATCGGCACCCCTCCAAAGAGGAGCCTACCCTTTAGAAGAGTAGAGAGATATCAGTTAGATGACGGACATTTCTTATCTATTTGTCTTTCCTTTAAATAAAGCAAGTTATTTCTGTGACTACCGAAATTTTTTTTACCTTAATATCTAAGCCTCGATTAATAGAGTAACAAATAAAATTAAACAAAGAATTGCATTACGCCATGTCCAGATTTTGACTGGCCCTAGAGTAATGACTGATTCTCCATTGCATACCAAAAATACATAACTTTTTTTTCTGACTCTGACATTATTTTACTCCTGTACGTAAAGCGTCAATATTGTTTTTTGAGTTGAAAACACTGCAGAAAATATTGTGTCGGTTATTTCTTGCAATTAAACAAGGACATGGTAGCAAATTTATTTTCTGCATAAACGGAAAAGTTTCATGTGATGGTTCTGCGTAAAAGTCCTCAAGGTAATTATCCCTTATTTGACTTAAAAAGTTGTGTAATTAACAATGCCAACCTAGCGTGATTCCTGAGTATCACGGAGGTAATTGAAGGAAAAATATTAATTCATTCTTTTATCCTTCCTTATTTCTTTCTTGTTTTGTCTTCACACGTTTAAGGACTCTTCTTCTTCTTCTCTCTCTCTCTCTCTCTCTCTCTTATATATATATATATATATATATATATATATATATATATATATATATATATATATATATATGTGTGTGTGTGTGTGTGTGTGTGTGTGTGTGTGTGTGTGTGTGTTGTGTGTGTCGCAGGACTCCACCGAACTGTCAATTACAGAATCCTTCCTTCTTTTTCTGGTTCCCTGTCCTTCCCTTCCCCTCACATCCTTGCAGAACAATGCAATATCAAGGATATTGTTCTTCTCACATTTCTTTTGTACTTGCTGCAAACAATGACTTAACTGAAAGGAATTTCTTGTCCTTCGAAAAGGACACTTTGACATTCCCTTCTCTTTGGGGATATATAGTCTATCCTTTTTTGAAGAGGTGACCTTCACACGAGTGAAAGTATTATTTGGAAAACAACGTAAAAAATAATTACGTAAATCTTCACAAGCATACCTGCGTAATTCTGTGTTAACGAATGTAGTCTTTGGCCCCTCAGAATAAAAGGCAAAAAAGTTCACAATGAATTCTGTTCGAAACAAAATAGACAAGAATAAACGGAAAGGCTAAAAGTTCCTGGAAGACTTTTAGCATATTCTGTAAAAGGTGCTCCACTAATGACTTCACTTTTTAACGAAAGGAACCCGCCAAAGAATACGGGAGTAAGCTGGTCTCACAATAGCAAGGATTTGCATCATATTCCTCTCATTCACAAACTCGAGTTTAATACCGTCAAATTGCATTTTAAAACCTTTTAATATAACAACATCTGTTTCTCATTCATGTGAGCCTTAACACTTCCAAGAGCTAATAAATACAGTCTATTAATTTCAGTATTGTCAAAATTCCTAATTATCTTGCCTCAACTTACACGAATTTCATTATTAATAAAAAACTAGTTATGAAGTTCCTGAATTCTCTTGGGTTTTGTTATCATTTTTTCGTTGTACCAGTTGCCCTTACATAACTAAATAATCTTTCCACATTAACCAACAAGCTATCCAGAATTTAATCTTAATCTAATGTTGCCATTCAAGTGTGGCTGGGTACTTCCCAGAGCTAATAAATACAGTATATTATTTTCAGTTTTGGCAAAATTTAGTACACATCGTGATCTGAAGCAAAGTTTCTTCATAATTATCTTGCCTTAACTTATATTAGTTTCATCATTTGCAATATACTACTATGAGATTCAAGGCCTCTGTAACACGGTTTTTTCACAATAACTTTTTATCTATGCATTCCATAAATATAACGCTTATTCAGAATACACTTTATATCTACACATAAATTTGGACTGTATTCTGCATTACGTAGGTTGAATAAATTTGGTACTTACAATGTAAAAGGGACTATTCTCGAAGACGGGCCAACTTACTCAGAGAAAAGGTTTCGAACACACTCGCTACGTAACTTATGACAGCATTTCTTCCCTTTTTCTCGATGGCTGATTGGCTATACGTAACGAAGGCTAGACCTCTGGCAAAAATGACATAAAAATTTAAATACAAGCAAAGCAGTACACCTTTATGAACTCTGAAACCTCTCCACTGATAATTGTCATAATGAACAAACCAACAAAATATGTTAATAAATACAAAACCACTTCGATTATTAGTCTAACTCCCAAAATAAGTGTCATAAGAAATTACAGTCTACTTTATATGTCACAATCAGATTGACAAGATGTAGGGAATAGTTGGTAATTTTCAAAAACATAGTAGACAAGCTTGATTTGATAACTGCTATATCCAATGTCAAGCAATTTTTATTTATTGGCTATCTACCTATTTACTGAAAAAAAAAATAGCAGGTACCGTATTTTGGCTTTAAACCTTCACCAATAATTATCGTCAGAATGATGACTACATGGGTCTCCACCCACTTTGACCTCGTTAGAATTCAGGATAACACTGAAGGCTATCATGGGCATTGTTGGATTAGAAAATTTAACTTCTGGCTATAAAAACTCATTTCTCGAGTAGTTGTAAGAAGTGCTAAATGATCCTCAAGAATCCCAGCAGTTGGCCTAAACGTTTACTGCTATTACTACTGTTGCGGCGGCACTACTGCTACAGTAGTATTACTCCGCCATTCATAGTCTTTATATCCAACACGGTCGCACGGCCAAAAGAAGAAGAAAAAAATTATATCGGATGATCCGTTGGTCTGCTGGAGATTTTAGACACTAATAAGCTTGTTTATTTACTTTTGGATAAAAATCTTATTTTATCAAAAACAATAGTTATATCAAATGACTGTTTACATACAATCTCTCTCTTTCCCTCTCTCTTGGTGGCATAGTGAATAGTTAATGGAAATGTTCAAAATCCTGAATGACATTACAAGTATTATAATCACGTTACGCTAAATACAAATCAGACCATAAACATTGGATTTAAACTAGAAAATTAATAATTACCTATTCAGGCTACAGTAAGTATGGCCACGGACTTTTTCTTGACTGTATAAAGTTGTAAGTCGTAAGACAAATGCAGTTTTGCAACCACGGGGACAATTCCAAATCCTGTTAGCCATTCTTGACTGCTATGGGTTTCAGAGCCGATGGAAGAAGGTGAATGAGTTTCTGTCTGGTGGATGGGCGGGGCAATATTTCGTAAACCGGTGTGTTTACCTTGCTTACGTAATGAATGTTTTTCGACTCTTGGCTCGTTATCATTGGCCATGGCGTCGGCTAGATAATTTTTACTCTATAAAAATCAAAACTATCGGGTTTAGGTTATTGACAATGGTGACAAAATTTTTGTGTGGTTGTACAATATACATATGTCAACTTTCAGCTACATCCGATGCTTTGATAAGGAGCAAAGTCCAAAAAATCGTGTTACAGAGACCCTGAATCTCATAGTAGTTTATTTAAAGTTCCAGAAATAATGCTTTTTTTTATCAGGTACCATTACAAAATTAAAATTGATAAGTGACAGCTTCATCTCATCCATGATCATTAAAGTATTTTTAAAAAGCGAAAGAATTTCATCTCCGTAGCCCCAATGGGATGACATACCCTATAAACTTCCAGACATGGCAGGGAATAGACGAAGACCCTGGTGCTACGAAAAGGTTCACTTCACTGAATGCATAACAAAGTTAGATCTCACAAAGAGAACCCCAAAAAAAAAAAAAAAAAAAAAAAAAAAAAAAAAAAAAAAAAAAAAAAAAAAAACGAAATTCGTATTTGCCATTTCTGTTTTCAGTGAGGTCTCTCCTATCTGCAATGGGAGCTGCACAACGAGAGCTATTATAAGCTTTGCTTAGGAATACGTTGCAACAGGCGTTGCAATACTTAAATGGATGTGCTTCGTGCAATAATAAATACAATGCGCTTGAAAGCTTTCTAACATTAGAGAGAGAGAGAGAGAGAGAGAGAGAGAGAGAGAGAGAGAGAGAGAGAAAGCCCATCTATATGATCTTCAATATTACTTCACAAACAGATTTAGAATTAATGCCATCATAAACCTCTTAGAAGTTGTCTGACCTTTCATCATGAGAGACTCTGAGCAGCGTCAAAGGTTCTTTGGGAAGACAAGAACTTCACAATATTGCGTCAGGAATATCTGGTGGGCCCATTATGAGAGAAAGAAGAGAGAGAGAGAGAGAGAGAGAGAGAGAGAGAGAGAGAGAGAGAGAGAGGTGCAAAGTGACTTATCGAAATCTCCCAGTAGGGTATCGAAATAAGTGACCAACTGACATCTAGTCTGCCTCAGGTAAAAGATGTTTATTACAAATATTCCCGCTGGTGAAATATTTACCTGCATGCACCTAGTGGTCCCTAAGAACATTACCTGTATAGACAAGAGACGTATTTTCATCCAGTTGAGAGCAAGGGAAAAAATCACTTGAAATGAGTTTTAGTGATTACCGTATGGAATATCAAGCGGCCGCATTTTGGGAGTTATTGATAAACTCTGGTATGATGTAAAATAAATGGGTTTCAGAGTTAAGGGCCATTAGCCACTAATGAATGTTTTACGCTTATATATATATATATATATATATATATATATATATATATATATATTATATATATATAGTAATAATATATATAAATATATATATATTATATATATATATATATATATATATATATATATATATGTGTGTGTGTGTGTGCGTGTGTGTGTTTGTGTGCGTGTGTGTGTGTGTGTATGTGTGTGTGTGTAAAAGAGATGAAAACTTTTAATATTCGCATATATTTGTCCAGAGATCTCTCAATATTCGTATATATTTGGTAAATAACTCTATTATCTCTAAATATCCATGGGGAAGCGTTAAGTAATTTTAAAATATCCGTAGAAATTTCCTAAAGAACCCTTGGAAATAAAAACGAACTTGTTAAAGACCACTCAAATATCCATTGAAATTGTTTGAAAGAACTCTTGGATACCCATCAAGATTTATTATAGAGCTACTAAATATCCGTCGAGTTTAACAACGAAATAACGACGAAGCAGAACTGGAACGAACAAGGCAATATAATACCTTTTGTTTTTATTTCTGTTGCCATCCCTGTTGGAGAAGCGGCAGACGAATGGTCCCCAAACACATTTCCTTGCAAGACAAACTTCAACTCAGAACAGAGAATGTTTACAAGCGGAAAACTTGTTGCTCTCTCTCTCTCTCTCTCTCTCTCTCTCTCTCTCTCTCTCTCTCTCTCCGTTTCTATTTTAGTTTAATTCCTGGGGGAAGTTGGAGACTGTGATTTAGAAAGGGCGAGTTTCAGGAGTGGAATTGCAGGGATTTCTTTAATTTTGCCCAATTTATTTTGCATTATATATATATATATATATATATATATATATATATATATATATATATATATATATATATATATATATATATAGTGTACATCTTTGCCTAAATTCTCATACCACAGAGACTTAGACTCACATGTATATATATATATATATATATATAATATATATATATATTATATATATATATATATATATATATATTAATACCTTACCAGCCATCCTTCAACAGCCATGAAGATTAAATCATCAGTGACTAATCATTCATTAAGCAGTGAAGAAATGAGAGTTCGATTGAAGACTGAGATTCAATTACCCTAATTGCTTCAAGATTCGGCCTAATTAGCAGGACGCCGGATGTAATTAATTGAATTTTCTAAACACTGGCGGAAGAAATTAAATCACTTTGAATCCACCATTTCATTAAGTTATTAATTCCTTTTTATAGGAAAAAAGACTGAATTAGAAAAGCAGAAGACTTGAGACATTTCTGCCTTTTCTACACCTCAAAGACCTTTGCCTTTCTAATAAGACAAATTTAAAAGGTTTTATTATTTGGGACACAGGATTGGTTGTCAATCAAAATTAAAATTCCTTATCATCTTGGATACAAGACTGGTCATTTGAAATCTGACTCTTCCATACTCATAGGGGACTAGTGTCGTATGTGAATCTCCCGTGTTGAACTGTAAGCATTATAAAGACCGTGTGCCACTTCCATTCGGCCCCTAACTGCGCCCTGTTTTATGCCTTTTACTATACCTCCATTTCCCTTTCCTTTCTCCAGTTTTATTGTACAACCTCTCCAACTGCTGGTAAACTAAGAGTCTTAATCTATTCATTTGTTGCCGAAGTTTCTTTACTGAGATCGATAACTTGTTAAAACATAGTTGTTAAGAAGAAAACAATACACTATACCAAATTTATATCTTTTAGATAGTGGTTAATTTTCATCTTTCGTCATAATGTCAAGAACGATTCCTATCTTCCTTTTTACATACCATTTCATCGGTAGTTTCTCCACTCACGAAACTTTACGAATATTTATGGAAATGTTTCAGAGAGTTTGAGGTCAAGGTATTTTCATATACACTTATAAAGAAAAACTTTTAACAACTTTGATTAGCGGGACACCATGTTTGAAGGAGCAATCAAAACCAGGTGTCAGGGAAAATTTGTGGTCGTAGATCATCTCTCTCTCTCTCTCTCTCTCTCTCTCTCTCTCTCTCTCTCTCTCTCTCTCTCTCTCAGTGAACTTATAATCTTTCTTTTTATTTATCTTTGTCTCTCCCATCTCCCACTGAGTGACTGAAATCATAACCAGTCATTAAGTTCATCAAATAGTCTCTCTCTCTCTCTCTCCTCTCTCTCTCTCTCTCTCTCTCTCTCTCTTTGTTTATTATTAAGCCGTATCCAATATGAACTGATAGGCGCTTAAATGTACTGCGGCCTCGCATTTCACATAAAATTTCTTTGATGGGGGAGAGTGGTCTGATTCACCATAACCAACTTTCAATTTTCATCTTCAATTATAAATCTCGTAGGCTGAAAAACTGGCTTTATTCTACTTCTTTTCTTAAAAAATAAGGAAGACAATATTACTTCAATTGCTTTTGGAGAGAAAATTCTTATCTTTCTTCAGCAACGAGAGAGAGAGAGAGAGAGAGAGAGAGAGAGAGAGAGAGAGAGAGAGAGAGAGATTCAAAGAACAGGTAGGTCACAAGAGAAATACTCAATCTTACACACTAGAAATAAAAACTAAATTTATCTGACGATCACTAACATCGCCATGAAGAATCTGACCATTTACCAGTCAGGGCAATAAGGAAACAACTCCAGTGTCTTATAGGATTCTTCTGTGTTAACTTGTCATTTACTTCATTATGCGAAAGCAATGATTCCTTAGCACGAAGAAAATGCAAGCTCTTTTCCTATTCACTAGCTAATCGGTTCCTTTGAAGTGGGTTGACTACTGAACGTCGAGTAGCGCTTATTAGGTCATAGAGTTTCATCAGAAAGGATGTCTCACTGATACTATTTTGTAATTCACTACTAACATTGTTGTTAGTGTACATTTATTGATACACTTGGAATTATCACTAGTCCTATTAATAGTACTATTCATATATTGCTATTTCTATATTTATTTATACCAGGATGGTCAGATGAGGACACTAAACTCAAAACAATTCACCTTAATTCTTCAAATCAGGTGTAGCTATAGAAGTATTTGTAGTCGAAGTAATAAAAGCAGCTCAACTGTCTAGAAAAATAGTAGTATTTTGAGAAGCAAATAAATTAGCAATAACATCTGTGGTAGCAATCTCAATAGGAGTTTCCGAAAAAAAAAAAATCAAAACAGAATTAGAAACTTGGAATTTTCGTCGTCAGGTCTTCTTTTGTGGATAACTTCCAACCACAGCCATCATGAAAAGAGGCATAAAGTGACATTTATGAGAGACCCGCTGGTGATAACTGATATTTGCCATATAAGATTGTCGAGGGATAAAACAAAAAATACGAAGGATGGAAAACAAAGTTGAATGGAATCAGTGGATATATTTGTAATAGCCACATGCCCTCTACTTCTTCGAGAAGTTAAAAGGGCATTGTAGCTACTACAACTATATACATATGTATACAGTGAAACTGAACGGTAGATTCTTATATATATATATATATATATAGATTCTTATATATATTATATATATATATATATATATATATATATATATATATATATATATATATATATATGTATATATATATGTATATATATATATATATATATATATATATATATATATATATATATACGTATATACATATAAATGTGTGTCTGTGTATGTATAAATATATAGATATATAAAGTTGTGTGTATTGTATGTGTCAATATGGAATTTCCGTGAATGTACTATCTTTTCCAATTTCATCCATTGCCTTTGTACTTTCGTAAGAAAGTGAGCAAAAATACAGGAAATGCAGGATGACAAACAAAAAATAAAAATAAAGAAACTTCAAGACGAAGTCGATAAAACCTAAAAGTAAAAAAGAAAAAGAAACACAGTCAAGCAAAAAAGAAACCCCAGAGTTAGTGACACATTCTATTGTCCTAATTCGGAACGCGAAAATCCCGCAAGATTCTGCCGCCTGACTTTGGCGATACCAGGCCGAAGGTGTGAAACTTTTGGAGGATACTCGAATAATTTTCCCTTGACTGAAAATATCCTTTTGGTTTGAGTATTCAGTTTTCTGGAAATCTGGAATTGAGGAGAGGAGTCTGGATACTTGATCGGATCAACACTGGGAATCGAGGACTAACTTTATTGGTCTACTCCCGATTATATTTTCATATTCCTATTTTGTTTTTTTTCCCCAGTTTTCCTTTACTATCAGCAGCATGTTAGGCACCCCACATCCTTCCAACCCCCGTCTCTCTCTCTCTCTCTCTCTCTCTCTCTCTCTCTCTCTCTCTGTAATTAGTCCGTAGAAGGGGAGGGAGGTTACTGATGTATCAATCCATGGCTAAACAAACTCCGATTAACAATTTCCTTATGAACAAAACGAAGAAGAAATAATTACAATTAAGTATAAAACATAGACAAAAAATAAATAGAAAACCTGAAACCGTAACAGAAATCCTATCATACTCCTCGGCGTGCCATGCCTTAAAGAAAAAAAAAAAAAAAACAATACTCACATTACTGTTGTTTCTTTTTTTACTTCGAAGAACTATACTTTTAAAAGGTCTATTTCCATTTCCTCTCTTTCCCAGCAAGCGGGAGAGAACTTCAAAACAATTCGGTGTCAAGCAGCAACCGGGTTTCTCGGAGGAAAAAACCAGACGGAGTAAAAAAATGTAGAGAACGGTAATTAGGAAGTGTTTTATTTATTGACGCCATAGATAATTTATATGTAAGACTGCTATGTGTGTTTTATATAGGGACCGGAATAGTACTATCTCTCTCTTTCTCTTTCTCTCTCTCTCTCTCTCTCTCTCTCTCTCTCTCTCTCTCTCTCTCTCTCTCTCAGACCTTTTGAAGTTGGAGTCTTAATGCTGGGCTAAAAGACTTCGCTTCTATGGCACAATAACTTTTCACTTCCATTCTTAAGTGTCACCGAATATTCAAGAACATATTAAGAGCTCAGTAATGGTGGCGGCCCTCTTTAACTCTTGCGTACGCGCGTTCAGTTCCATTAGTCCTTCACTTCCTTATATAACACACGCACAATATATATAAACACACACACACACACACAGCATGTCGCTGCTCCCGAGATCGCTTAAGCATATTGCAGAACCACAAATTTTCCTCGGAAACCATCGGCTGGAATTTGTGCGCGAATTTCCGTATTTGGGTCACATTATTACCGACGACCTAAAAGATACGGCAGACATTGAACAGAGGCGTCGTAAACTATGTGCAATTGGCAACATGATTGCAAGGAGGTTTGCCTCCTGTCACCGAGACGTGAAACTGCTGCTCTTCCGGTCGTACTGCTACAGTATCTATGGGTGTTCCCTCTGGACGAACTATACCCGAGAGACCATGAGACGTATCACTGTTGTGCACAATGACATTCTGAGACGCCTCACAAACACTCCACGCTACCACTCCGCCACACAGATGTTCTTAGAAAACCACCTGGACAATTTAAAAATCATTGTAAGGCGAACAATGTCCAGTCTGGTATCCCGAGTGAGAAACAGCGGCAACTCGCTCATACAAAGCATCCTAAGGAGTGAAGCAAGAAGAAGATCTAAATTGTGGGAAAGATGGGAAAATGTGGCCTTTGTCCCCTAAAGGACTTAATCTCTGTATTAGCAAGATGTCATCTGCAGATTTTGTCATTATTAGATTTATTGCTGATATTTTATTTTTTCATTATTTCTGTGATTACTATCAAGTTAAAGTTTTTTTTTTTTTATATATTCAATTTATGTATTTAGCCCTCTGGACCTGACTACTGTAACCACCTAAGGTCTCTAGTTGAAATTTAAGTTATATAATCTGTGCACTAACTGTTATAACTCTCAATGCATTTTTTTTTCACCAATATTATTACTATTACCAGTATTATGATTACTATCTTTTATGCTACCTCAGCTATTTTGTGGATAGTGCCGATTACTCATTTTTCCTATCATGTTTGACTCATATATCTAGATTGTGTATGTTACTGTGTATTTTGTATATTCATTGTATATGGCCCTGAAACCGAAATAAAGGATATTATTATTATTATTATTATTATTATTATTATTATTATTATTATTATTATTATTATATATATATATATATATATATATATATATATATATATATATATATATATATATCGACTACTATTTTGTTTCTAGAGAAAATGAAAGAGGGACACTTCTCCGTTAAGAAGCATCACTAAATAAGGGGGAAATCATTTTTATATATATATATATATATATATATATATATATATATATATATATATATATATATATATGTGTGTCAACATAAATTTTGGCAAAGGATTTCCCTATGAGAGTGAATTCTTTTGTCTAGGAGTTGTGGTCAAGGCAAAAAAGGAATCAATGGCCTTTTGGTATCAAAAATTATTTCCCCCTTATTTAGTGATGCTTCTTTAAAGGAGAAGTATCCTTATTTCATTTTCTCTAGAAACAAAATAATAGTCGATATATCCTTTATCTTCCTGTGGAAGAAAAGCGTTAAGACGTAAAAATCTTTTATATCTCTCTTTTTTCAATAGCGTGTCAGTAAAAGAAAGCAAATGAAAATCAACAAATCGTAAGGCAAAGTTCACGGAAATTAGGCGTCAAAAGAATGGATTATAGATTTCCCTTATTGTAACTGGGGACATTTGCTACATTGGATTTGCTGAAATATTTTCATTCTATAGTTATTTTCGAAAAGTTAATTAGCCTAGGTTAGTTCTTAGCGTTATTCTTTTTATTTTGAGATAAACGGATTTACAATGAATCAGAAAGAGAGAGAGAGAGAGAGAGAGAGAGAGAATAGAATCTGTTCGAAATCATTGTTAATATGAGCACTAATACCGGATTATAGAGAAATAAAATATATAATATTTTATTTGATTAAAACCTTTTACGGCAAGACTAGGAGAGCATTCTCTCTCTCTCTCTCTCTCTCTCTCTCTCTCTCTCTCTCTCTCTCTCTCTGCTTTGTCTCAATCTTTAAATTGTTACATGCCTATTTTCCTTATCAAGGATTAAATTAAGCACGCTGGAATGAACATTTTACAGGAATAAATAAAAACCCGAAGTTTAAAAGTATTCTGAAGAATTCGCCCAGAAAAAAATTGCCTAATTTCCTCTTCTTTATCAGCAGAGTAATTAGGTTTTGAATGAACAGTGCAATAATTGAATTGCAATGGTCGCTTAATGTATTTTCTGAAACGTGTAGGTAGGCAGGAAAAGGCTCAACAATTCTGCGTGAACAGAGCTTACTCTAATAGCAAAAAAGGTCCCTCTAGAAGAGAAGGTAGATTGAATTTTTTAGGCGTAATTTCCTCGCTTTCCTTCTCTCTCTCTCTCTTCTTCATCTATATATATATATATATATATATATATATATATATATATATATATATATATATATATTATATATATGATATATATATATACTATATATATATATATATATATATATATTAATATATATATTATATATATATATATATATATATAGCAATGACGGAATGAAAAATTTGTAGATCAGATTTTTTTTTTAAGGAATGTTAAGTTTATGTATGTATGTAAGCAAAATGACAGTCCATTTGGCAATTCAGAGAGATTTATCTCCATCTCCCAAAGCTTAATGGGAACGTCAATTCCCGTAAACCCTATTTATGGTTGAGGATATCCGTGATTAGCATCAATGCCGCCATCACTGGAGGGGTCCTACATGTGAGATCCTACAATTTCAATCATCCTGACGTATGGAATCCGGAAGCTGTTACATTCCCGCCATTAGTGAATGTCTTTCAATTAAGGTGTTTTACCTGCCTTTCCTTCTCCAACATTTAAATTACTAATGTAAATTTCTTATATCTGAGTTATCTAAATAAATTTTTTTACCCTTATTTACGGTCATATATGTTTTTCAATAACAGGATTGCATTCTTAACCGTTGTTTAAATGTCAGTAACGTCTTTTTTTTTTTTTTTTTTTTTTTTTTTTTTTTTTTGCTATTCATATTTACAAGATTTAATAGCTGACGTGTATGCTTGTGCCTGTGTGCATATGTGGAAAGGTGTTTACGGGAATTAATGTTCCCATTAAGCTTTGGAGATGGAGATGAATTTCTCTGAATTGCCAAATGGACTGTCATTTTGCTTACATACACACATAAACTTAGCATTCATTACAAAAAAAATCTTATCAACAAATTTGTCAATCCGTCATTGCTATATATGACTGAGCCAAGTGCCTTTAAAATGTTTCAATCATTCATTGTCGTGTATTATCAAGTCACGTGGCTTTTTATGAATGACACAGACGATGGCTGGGAGGAAAGGAAGGAAGATTTGATAGTTGCGGATATTAACAGATTTTAGTTTACAATCAACAGATGTGGTTAGACGCCAAACTCGGGGAAAATATACATACATTTCATTTATATTTCAAGAGTTGCTTTATAAGATATATGCATTAAATTTGTTTTGGAGACTGCCAAGACGGTGTCGTGAGAATTTCCATTATTCAGCAATCAAATCAAATACTATATCTGAGTTGTAAGTCTAATTAGCATGCGTTTCAAGGGCCAAGGAAAAAACTTTATAAATATTTGGATGATCATTGGAATAACATAATGTACAGTTTACAATGTTAATTATAACTGAAAACTATATTCATTGCTTATTATTACAAGAAGTAGAAGCCCAGTCTAAATAAAACATAGAAAAGGGAAGTAAAACCATGAGTTATCTTCTCTCTTCAGTCTTTGGCATCAATTTCGCAAGTTAGGTTCGAATAACATTTAAAAGGATAATATCCCTCTGAAGCAATTGAACTATAATTTGCACCATAAATAGGAATAAACAATAAACGCTCCTGCTACAATACAGGCTGGCTCAAAGGGAGTATGCATTTCAATCAAACCCTTCACCTTATGCCGGTAAGACTCCATTTGCAAAGTGGTAGAATTCTGAAGGTTTAATTAACGGGTTTATAATGGTAACTATTATTAAATCAATTCTATGAAAGACATCATTACTGAGTTCAGGAATCAAGTTACTAATGCAAATGAATGGTAAAGTATTCTTATCTATTCGAGGCTTTTGATTACTGCTGTGTCCGTAGTTTTCGTTACCCAAAATATACGTATAATCGACATTCTCTTGTAGAATAGTCTAATTAAGTATAAGTGATGGAAATAAAATACTGTTTAATTTGAAAATAATTACGGAGATTTTTCTTCTGTCATTCAATGAACACAATGTACCAGTTTGAAAAAAAAAATGATACTTCAAACGAACATTATATGGTTGACACACAACAAATCAGACAATCAATTCCTCCATATATCACACTTCTTCAGAAAATCATTTTCCAAATAATTGAATTAACGTCATCGATCAATATTAGTTATCTTTTGATAATGAAAATCAATAAGAACATCTATTTTATTCATAAAGACAAAATCTTATATATATCTCCAATGCGTCTCATAAATGTAAAGACAACTACACATATGTTTTGGGGGAATGTTTGAAACATGCATAAATGTCTCCTTACAACTGAAGATCTGTATAATATTCAAAGCCAATATCACGTTTTCACTTTCCATTTAAAGAAAGATCTGTCGTGTGTATGTCCAGGGCCCATTGATATTCCGAAGTCCTTCTGTCAAGATGGAAACTATTCCGAGGGCATGAAAGATCTTATGAATGTCTACCTTCTCTTAGGAAGCTCCCAAAACGATGATATATACTTATGAGAATATGGTCAGTGATTGGCTTAATTTTATGATTTATTCTACAACAAAGATTTGCTTAGGCTGATATATATTTTTAGAGTGATTTGTTAGAACCAACATAAGCAAGTAGTTCTATGGTACTGTATCTAATTTTAAAAAGGCTAATGCATTCATTTCATAACTCAGTTTGGTTAAATTTTGACTTTTTACTGATCTAAATCGGATTTTCAGTTAATCGACCTTTTGATCCAATTTTTCATTGAGCGTTCATATATGAGTGACATTCATGAGAGACATTTTCTCATGACAATAACGATGGAATAGTCCTTTTTTTTTTTTTGTCCATTCAAATATTTCACGAAATTATGGAAAACGTGTAAAGTCGAAAGAGTTTTTAATTTTGTTGTTGATGTTCTCATGTTCGTTAAGCACATCTGTGATCAACACAGTATCACAGGTGTACTTCACGAACTAGAGAAAAAATCCTTCAAAATCGAGTATTTTTTTTCACAAGCACTAACTCATAATAAATCAAAACGAGGAAAAACCAAAAGCGTACTCATTCACTAAAACGTAAAGTCATATAAAAATAATATCGCAAGATGTCAAATGTTTTGAAATATATGATATGGGGATAGGAACTTGTTATTTGTAATCCACATTAATGATATTCTTCATAAAATACTTTATTCACTTAGAGTTCACTTGATCTAAATTGGTATCAATTTCCCTTTACGTAAAAATTATATTAGAAAACAATGTAATGTTCTGGAAATGAGAGCACTTTTTTTTAATCAGCGTCGTTCGAGAGCAAATATCTATGATTATTTTCTGAATAAACTGAAACCGCCCCCCCCCCCCCCCCCCACAAAAAAAAATCATTGAAAGTTGGTTGGTAGCCATCAATAATATGCCTCTACAGTTAGCATTTGAAATGAAATCCTGTTACACAATAAATGACGAAAAAAGTTTGTTATTGAGTAATGGCTCAATTAGCATTCTAATTATGGAATAAATTATGCTCATGTGATTTATGACACATTTGGCTTTGGAAAAACACGTTTGCCACAGTCATAAACTTTCATCTGTCCAGAGGTTTGACATTTACTCATCTTTATGGCTAGGACGCATTTGTTTATATCGATAAAACATAATGGTACAAAAATTGTTACTTGCACATCTCTCTCTCTCTCTCTCTCTCTCTCTCTCTCTCTCTCTCTCTCTCTCTCTCTACATGTTCTAATGGATATATGGATGATAAGTAAACGGTTTGTGTTTACGA
>NC_061109.1:62066269-62106269 GCF_015104395.2 Macrobrachium nipponense
TTCATTAATAAATGTGAGAATAAAAATATTTTAAAGTGTAACTATCCTTCTTCGCCGTTACGAAAAATTAAATCACTTTCACAACCACAAGCTAAGTACACAATCAGTGGAATAGCTCTCAAATAATATATAGTGCAAAAATTAATTCATGGGGGGAAAACGAAACAACATAAAAATACTTTAATATAATACAAAATATCAAGACAGAAGTTATTCCTGAACCTCGGAATACATATATTAATGAAAACCAATATCCTTGAACTATTTATACAAAACAACACACTTACCCAATGAGGATAGTAAGGCAAAGATACATCCAAAAGGGGAAGGTGGTTCAGAGAGAAGGCATACGGAAAGCAAGAATAACCTATCAATTACAAACTAAACCCCAACGGTGGTTTCCCTCCTCTGGAAAACTGGAGCTGTTGCCGTGATCTCCTTAATTAAATATATGTATTTCTGTCCTCCGTAACACTGGAGTTATAACCGTGATCTTTAGAAATACTTATATGCCTCTGCGTCCAGAGACAAAAGTGAAGTGGCAAAGTGATATAAGTGCGTATATAAATATTTTATGGTACTCCACAGGATCCACACATCAGCAATCCTACGTCCTCGAGGATGATCCTCCAGAAAACCCGGGACGTCCAAATCAAATCATAGCCAAAGATCGCCTGAATATTCCAAAAATAGTAGTCACTTTTACCTTGGCTAAGCGAGAGCCCCTCGACATTTACTGAGCCGAGGGTGAGGCAGGATGAAGTGTAATCCTTCAAGAATAATCGTGTATCCAAGCAGGCGATACGAGCAATTCCAAGTCACCAGAAGTAATAAGGCTCAGAGATCAACTGACTCCTTCAGTCGAAAATATCTCCGACACCACCACGGTGACAGCACCACTCACTCACAAATATATGAAAAGACAGAATGGTCATTACTGGCAATTATCAAACGGACAAACCACCGGGGAGGAGGAAAACATACTAAACGGATAATACAGTTCTTATACATAAAAGCAATTATAATAAAATAAGAATAAAATTTTACAACAAAGTGACAAAAGTAAATAGAATATTTTGAAGTAAATGTTTTATTCTAATAAGGAAATTTCGTAGTTTTTGTCAACTTTCCCATAGCAGTTTTTGTCTTGGTTTGACTGAGTCTAGATGTCAACACCAGGCCTCTTCATTCCTTTTGCACCTAATAACAGATATAGAAAGCCTCTGAGCAATTGCTGACATAAGGCCGTCTTCATCAAAGCCAGTCACCCAAGATTTCTAGCTTTTAGTTTAACTTCATCCATCTTTACCAAGGTAAAAAAGGACTATTTATCCATCACAGGAGAAACACAAATGCCTCCTTCATTTAGGTAAAATAATCATAGATATGTGACTCTCATATGCGTTATTTTTGTGTATGATTCATCGACCTTCATAATTGCTTAATTTTCGAATTCGTTAGAATCTTCCAGTCTTTTCTTTATTTGTTCTACGGAATGGAATTTCATTTTGAAATTCAGTCGAACGTTTCACAGGTATAAGATGACAACTTTCATCTTATACCTGGCACCGCATCGACAGAAAATCACGAAAAATATATAAAGCATCGAAGCCACCGAGAACACCGTAAGAAGAACCAAACATATTAAATTATTAAATTATCTTAAATTTGTATATTATGAATGCATTACATATCTCCTTTTTATTCTTACTGCGATACGCTCTCACTACCAGAAACCTCGGCATCCAACTGTTCACTTTCATCCTAACACAAAATTTCATGTATTTCCAGCAAACACCATTTAAGTAATTGCCCGCCCTTCTTTATTGCTGGGGATTCGGAGGATGTTGCTGAATTTTTCATGTGTGTGTGTGTGTGTGTGTGTATGTTTCTCCAGTCACCATTCCTCCATTTCATAGTTTTATCTGTTTATTTACGTATTAGCTTATTTTTATTTTTATTTCCAAATAATTGTGTGAACTGGGATTTGGTATCCAAAATATTTCTGAGGTGACTGCAGAATACAAAGTAATAAAAAATATAAAATCAAGAGCTGAAAACGTACATTCTTTTATGCTGAGATTTTGTGGTTATTTTCTAATAACATTCAGTAGCTATCTATGGAAATGAAATTAAAAGAAGTATGAAAGTTATAGTTATTATAGTTGAAACAGACTCCTATCACATACATGTGTGATCTCCTGGCACAAGGGAATACACGAAGATGTAATAGTATATGTTCGTATGTATATATATATATATTTATTATATAGATATATATATATATATCCCATATTATATATATATATATATATATATATATATACATAAATTATATATATATATATATATATATATATAGATATTACAGTATATACATGGTGTATGCGTGTGTATGTGTATTGAGTGTTAGTAGGCGAGTGTTATATTTGAGTGAATGTTCGTTAGAGGAAAAACGTGCGGGGTGGGGGAGGGGGAAACGCCTATTGGGAACCATCGTAAAGACTTCCCAACTTTCCCAGTAAAGTATCATGAAAAAAACATGGTAGCCATAAAGCAGCCTATAAAATATTACTTATCGATAAACCGAAGAAATCATTTATAACCTAAAAGCGCCCGAGGAGAGAGAGAGAGAGAGAGAGAGAGAGAGAGAGAGAGAGAAGAGAGAGAAGGTTTTTAGATTCATTATCTACCTTCGTTTTCGAGCAATTAAAGCTACCTAGCCTGACCATAAAAAGAATGACTATACCTTCACAAATACAAGCACACTTTAGCACTATTAATTACAACACAACAAACGGCACACAAAAATATATCATAGCATTACTTACTAAAAACATTAATATATTCTATTAATAATTTTCATGTTGATAATTTTATAATTGTTGAATTATTTTTCTTAATTCTACGAAACCTTGTTAAGAGTAGTCAATCCGCTCAGTCTCATTTTGTACATTTTCATACTGGTTTTCTTGTGTTATGGATTAATTTGGGGCATTTATTTTGCCAACCCGCCGGACACTTGATTAACCTTTTCTATGTGATTAAAATTTAAAGAAATTATATACCTTACAAGTGTGTAATGTTAAGTGAAATCACCTATTGTTTCTTGCTTGGGGACAGGCTGTAAGGGCAGCTTACTTGAGTAAAGGAATTTGAGTACGTAAGCGTTTAACCGAGAGATTGCTTGTCTTACAGTCAAGCATGTACATTCGTTTGTATGGATGTTACAGGTATAATAGTCTAAGGCACTTGCGAAAGTCACATTGCTTCCGGTGAGCACAAAGAGGTCAGGTGGTACACGCCAAGTATCGGGAGAGAAAGCCCCCATCGTAAAGATGGGTTATATTCCATGGTACTAGAGATGGGAATCTCTAACCTGACTAATATGATCAACTTATTGACATTTTGGGTCTGGGAGTGAATTCTTAGTCAGGTGGGTAAAATGTTAACTTACTGGTTTCTTTATGGGCAGATTTGGGTTTTCTGTCATTATGAATTGTTAATCATTATGTTCTATTTTAAATTCAACTGCTTTGGGTAATAAATAGTATATTTTTATACTTATGAGATCTTAATAGACTAACGACATGGTTGCAGACAGAGGGCACCATTGACAAAAGGTAAGGGTTTCTAATTTGTGTAGTTTAATAATAAAGGGGGGGGGGGGCTGAGAGTGGTGGCAGGCGGTTTAAGAGGCTTTTTATATATATAAGCTGTAGGTACGCTAACGAAGAGACTGGTGACCAGTTAGACATAGATGGTTTTTTTTTGTAGGAAAAGGGGTTACAATCATGTCACAGGCAACTTGGGGCTCTTTTTGCTGATTCAATGGGTTGGACAGGGAGAAGCTGTTCGTGTTCGTCTCTCGGGCTAAGTCAGTGTCAGCCATCTTGGGATTCTTGAACACCAGTGTTTTAAAACGTGAAGGGGAAAAGTTTAATTTTCGACGTATTAAAGTGTTTCGTAAGTGTAGTAAATAGTTCATGCATATTTGCGGTGCGTATACGAATTTGGTTTCCAGTCATATGAAGATGTGAGTATATTTTCAAGTTTTCTTTCTTATTTTCTTCTTTTTATCTTTTATATTTTTTCTATTTTTTGTTGTTGTTTATATTCCTATTGTTTGTTTGTGGCAAATTTACTCAAGCGGAGTTTTTTGTTGCGAGTCACGCCCTGAGAGAGAGAGGCGAGAGCTGGGGCGTGAGACTGTCGCCGAGGCGTAGCGCTTAGTAAGCGGTTTGCATTTTTTTTTTTTTCTTTTTCTATCCCCTCCCTATTTTTTTTTTTTTTTTATTTTTTTTTTTTTTTTGCTTTCGTGGGATAATATACTGGGCGTGGGGCGCGTTTGCCTTTTGTTATCCATTATTGGGGAAAAATTTGTGTTAATTTTCTGTATTGCATTTTGTGTATATAAATACATTGATGTTATTGAGATCAGGGAAGCTTATAGAACAAAATAGCTTTCGGAAACAGAGAAAGATGGCAGACGCTAAGAGTACGGCACACTGCTACTGCATCACGTAACGAATGTGAGTGCAGGCGTGAATCCATTTAGAGGGATGGTGGATGGTGTTTTTATTACAGCCTATCCAAATTTTTATTGTAGGAGTTAATGATTATTTAGCAGGAAAGATATCTTGGACGATATAGAGGCATTTAGAGAGGCAAAAGCTTTGCAAAAGCTTTCTAGATTTCAATAGGGGAGACCTCTCCCATCGTTGCCGGAGTTTCCAATTTATAAAATGTCATACCTGGACGGACTTGCAAGCATTTTTGCAGCGTATGGCTCAAAGGATCACGGAGATATGGTGCAGGACCTTCGGGGTCTTTCTAAACTACGGAAAGGGCACTAATAGCCTCGTAGAACATAGTTCAAAACTTTTTGACGCCGTGGCGGATTGGGTATGGAAATTGAAAACATCTAAATGGGTTACAGGGAGTAATGTCCTCTCTTGAGAACATTCATAAACTGATCTTCTTTTCCCTGCTTGTACTATATACCAGATGCGATAGTGAATAGCTTTGATGAAAAGATTGAACCTACTTCAGACGAAGAATTACTTTATACCCAAATTGAAAAACATATGTACTAAATGTTCCACTGTAGATAGCACAATTTTTTAATGGGACAGGCCCGAGGGATAGAGTGCAAAGAGACACAGAATTTTCTCCTCCCCATCTGTGGCGCAGAGTTAAATATAACAAAAGATCGATCGATCAAAAGCAACAGCAATTGTGCTGTTTCAACTGCAATAAACCAGGGCATTCCAAAGAAATTGTGTAGGGTTAAATATTGTGGAATGTGTAAGAGTACCGATCATTATTGGCAATCTTGTCAGTCTCAGATACGGACAGATGCGAGACCTACACCTCAAGGTTCGGGTAATTATAATGTGAGAACTTCCCAGGCCGGTCAAACCAGAGGGCAAAGGGATTGGCAAATTTTTGGAAGCCCGATCAACAAAAAGGGTACTAGTGATGGTAAATGCCATTGTGGTTTCGTGGGGGACCCCCCAGAGCCCGGGCCTATAGTCTATGGAACAGTTGGGGATGTGGATAATCCCGATATTTTATAGATCGGGGGCATCAAAATAAAATCTAATGGACTATAATGTATCAATCAATATTTTTCCAATTACCCTTTGCAACCCTCAACGGAGACGGTGTGTGATGTTCAAGCTCATAGATTAAATACCCTGGGTTGTGTTCAAATACAGTTTATCTCTCGGTGACAGAGTATTACCAGAACCATTTTTGGTAATGAAAGGAATTGCGTTGGGCAACAGACTTTTGCTGGGTCATCCTGCTTGTCGAAGACACAAGATTTCGATCCATGCGGGTGTTAATGGGATAACAATCGGGATACCGGCTGTTTTTCTGCCTTATGAGGATCTGAATAGAATGGACGACATGGAGGTTATTGAAAGAGGAGGTGTGCTTGGTGATATCAATGGCGGTGATATACGAGTGTTATGGAGAACGGTAATATTAAACACACGTTACTGATATGGGAAATGATTACAGGGGAGGGGTTCTATCAGAGTTCACAGTGATAACAATGGTGGTGATGATACTTTGGATGGTGATGTTGATACTAATATTGATGTTATTTTCTGATACTAACATGCTGGGGATGAAATACTGAGGGTGGTAATGTGTATGGGGCGGTGAAAGGGGAGGTACTAACCACAAAGATAGAGTGATTTATCCGAAGATATTATGTTACTACCTGGTTCGAAGACTATGGTAAAAGTTAAATTGAAGAAAATGAGAAAACCCACAGATGTGTGTGTTATTGAAAATAGCGAAAAGCTTAGAGGGGTTGTTAGGCACGGCAATCGGTGAACAGTGTATCCCAAGGATGGGTTTACGTTGGTTACAGTTGCTAAACTGTAATGATATAGTTAGGAGATACCAGAAGAACACATATATATTGGTTTTCCAAGATTGGAGTTGTGATAGTGGTTCAGTGGCTATCGTAGAGGGGAAACCTGAGTTCTCGGAGGCAGAAATGCAATCAAGGAAAAGAACATTTAGAGAACATTTAGTTTAATGCGGATTATAGCGAACACGTTGAAGCATAAGCAGGCTCTTGGCAGAATTTGGGGATACGGTAGCCTTACAAGGTGATAAATTGGGGTTGACGAATGTGTTAGGAGCATAAGGTAAATTTGGAGAGTGGCACAAAACCTATTTATATTCCTGCATATCGCATACCTTTCAAAATCAGAGAACAGGTAGAGAAAGAGGTTAATAGATGGGAAGAAGAAGGAATCATTAGATCCAGCGTGTCTCCTTACAACTTTCCCTTGTTAGCGGTGCCTAAGAAAGACAGTTCTGTCCGTGTATGCGTCAATTTTAGACGTTAAATGAGAAGACGATCCCTGACCGCTACCCAGTCGCGTGCATACCAGATCTTTTTGTTGAAATTGGGGGACATAAATATTTATAGCTCAATTTATTTGGCGCAGATTTCTTACAGGTCCCTCTTAGTGAGAGTAGCAAGGAATATACGGCTTTTTCAGTGCCCAAGGGACACTATGAATTTACGCGAATGCCTTTCGGATTTATCAGGCAGTCCGATTGACCTTTACCAGGTTGTGAACAAAGTTTTGCACGGGTTATTGAGTAAAAATGTTTTTGTGTATATGGATGATATCCTGGTCACAACGGACACGATCGCGGCAACACCTGGAAGTGCTTACAGAAGTACTTAGGAGGCTTTAGATTAGCCGGGGTTGTTTGAAAATTAAGCTAGCCAAGTGCTCGTTCTTGAAAAAGCAGATCACATATCTAGGGTCCACGTCATATCTAATGAAGGGGTTAGAGTAAATGATGATAAAGTCAAGCAATAGCGAATTTTCGCACCCCCAGATCAAAGAAAGAGATTAAGTCATTCCTGGGTATCGCCAGGTTTTTCTTTAGGTTTTGGTGTGGAAGGGTTCTCTAATATAGCAGCTCCCCTAACTGATGTATTGCGGGAAGATGTTCAATTTCAATGGAAGGAACCCCAGGCGGAGAGTTTTCAAAAGCTCAAGGACGCGCTAATGAATCCCCTGTTTGAAGTTTCCAGATTTTAAGCGAACCTTTTACATTAGTGACTGATGCAAGTCAGGAAGGTATAGGTGCTTGCCTTATGCAAAAGTTCGATGGGAAATTTCATCCTATACCTTTTTATACCAGTAAGTTCAGGACAAAGGGCAGCAACGAGAAGTCCATGGCCACCATAGATGAAGAAGCCTTTGCAATAGTGTCGAGCTTAGTTCATTTTTTAAAAAATGTTACTGATGGGAAATAAAGTAGACGTTCTTACAGACCACAAACCATTACTAGATCTTTTTAATAAACCCGATTTGTCGCCAAAAAGAGCTCGATGGTTTTTAACTATCAGAGATTTTGTTGCAAAGCTCAAATATATAGAGGAGTCTTCACGACACGGAAGGATTCCAAGTCGCGCAAGTCACTAGTGAGGCCATACAATGGGATTGTACCTCTCATAAGCAAAGGCAAGATGAAGACGAGATTTTAGCAGATGCAAAAGCGTTTCTAAGAGGGGAATTAGTCAGGAACCGTTATAAGTTGCCTTTTTGTTTTCGGGTTTGGAGTTAGAAGGTAATCTATTGGTTAGGAAAATTAAATATAAGTTCAGAACCAGTGAAAGTAAAGGAGATAAGACACAGATCGTAATTCCAAAGGTCCTAATTCCAGTGGTTTTGGATATAGTTCATTGCAGGTTCGGTAGTCCACACTTGGAAAATAGAAAAAACGTATGATGAGGTTCATGCTAAATCATTTGGAAAACATCGGGAAACATGTGGAAAATTTCGTAAGGAATTGTACGGTGTGCAACGCATGTAAGCCTGCAAGGACAACTTCATGCAAATTAGGATCGTATCCTATACCGAGTAGACCTTTTCAGAGAATACATATGGATATCTTGGAGAATTTTTGTGAGTCTAGATATTCAAACAAGTACTTGTTAGTGATAATAGATGAACTTACAAGGACAGTAGAAATTTTCCCACTTAAGCATAAAACAGCCGAAGAAGTAGCCATAGCGTTTTTCAATGGTGTCATTTGCAGATATGGCTCACCCGAAGTTCTATTAACCAACAATGGGAGGGAATTTGTGAACAAAACCTTGGAATGTTTAGCCGAAGTCATGGGGATACAGAAAGTAACAATTATTCCATACAGACCCGAGGCTAATGGGTTGTGCGAACGAGCAAACAGGAAAGTGCTCGAGGCTCTCAGGAAAACTGTAGGTGGTAATGATAAGAATTGGGACGGATATGTTAATGTTGTTAGACATAGTATTAACACTACGGTTAGTGATTCCATTAAAATCTCCCCATTTGAAGCTTTGTTTGGTTGTCCAGCAAGAGGCACATTTGATTTGGTAACTATGCCTCATCACGGGGAGGATACGATCGAGGCACTGTATCCACAGCGAGAGAGAGACACGCTTGTCTCAGCCATAATCTCGAATCCACAACCAGAGATATGGTACAGAAGAGTAAATAGTAAAACATTTGATCCCAACATCAATGTCGAAGACAAGGTATTTTAAAACTTAACGTGAGAAATGAACTAATTACAAATTAGGCGCGAAGTTTGAAGGTCCTTTTATAGTAATTGAAGAGAAAATTGGAAACAGATTTGTAGTCTTAGAGGAAAAAACAGGTCGGTTGAGGTTAACACATATTTCGAAACTGAAAAGAATTGGTTGTGGTGATTAATATATTGTCGTGCAATGGCATTTTTTTTTCCTTTTTTTCTTGCTGTCTGGTTTTTGCAATTTGGTGGCGGAATGCTTTCAAGGTTTTTTTTTCTCTCTTTTATTTTCTTGTTGGTTTTTTTTTCTTATTATGCGCAAATCTGCAGCGTTTTGGCATAAGATTTCAGGGTTAATATTTTATGTGGGAAGTGGTTGAAATATGGCAAATGTTTGTCTTCACTGAGAAACGTGATAATATACATGTGATAATTCCAGTATATGATATTGGAGAATAGGGTTTATTTTTCTGGTGTTGCGAGTCTGACTAGAACAAATCTGTAGGTGGCGGTCGAAGCACCTAGGTGTTCACAGGTGGATTTTTTGCTAATGTTGCTGTAATGAATCCGGTTGCAGATTTTTCCCTTTGGAATTGATTACTCAGGGGATTTGCACTATTCTTTTAAATGCTGATTATGGCATTCCACGGGAATGCATCATTGCTAGTTCGATGGGGAGGGATTGCTACGGTAGCAAATTCCGTGACGGTACACATTCCGTTTTGGGAATAATATTTGGATTATGTTATAGGTTTTCCTCTCTTGGGTGCGTTAGTAATGAGAAATGTTTGATTTATTTTCTATTTTTATTATTACTTGATGTAAATGTAGTCCGATAGAATTAAATAACTGGAGTTTTTTTCTTTTTTTCTTGTTCTCCGGCCCGATGCTGAAATATTGCTTAATCATCGCCCTGGGGTTGATGGTGCTTGCAAAGATGAAAGTACGTCTGGGTCCTGGAGTGCTAATTGAGGAAGACCACTCAGTATGGTTATCATCTGATAAAGTTACGTTAAGTATCGAATTCGAGAGTCTGGGTTCAGCCAGATTGGAACTCGAGGAATCGCTGAGCAAAGTTGAAGGACTGGTAAACACGTTAAACGAACTTGAAACTACAAGAAATTTGTCTGCATCACTGGGACGTCTTTTAACGGAAATAAAAATAACTGCAAACAGGGTGCAAGGCAAGATCGGGGAAACACTCACTTGGGCCCCAAGAGACAAAACCAGTTGGGGGGAGGGAACGTCTTCTAGAAGACAGAAAAGGGCAGTGCAGTTGTTGGCGGCGGGAGGTGTAGCTATTGCGCCATAGCTGGGGTAGCAACATTAAGAGTGGAACTCGCCGAACATGGTAAAGCTCTGAATTTTCTAAGAGGGAGAAATGAGAAATTAGAAAACGGATTTAATGAGTTGAGGAAATCATGCAACATATTACACGCGACAGTAAAAGGGGTCTGGGAAGACCTATTATGTCACCATTACGCCTTTTTCACTATACACACTACACTGTTGAACATTGAAAGAGAAACAGAATCTTTGTTGAATGAGATTAAAAGCCAAGTGGAAGCAGTTGTAGCAGCTTCACGGGGGAAAATTTCAAGGGAAATGATGCGGCGTATGAATGGGGATCAAATATTATTTTTACGGGAGATTTACTTTATAGACTCTATGGGATTTTAAAGGTACAGTTATCAGATAAGGGGTTACTTGTTGACATACCAGTAAGCGATAAAAAACCGTTTCACAGCTATATATTTAGGCCATTTCTTAGTTCTTTCCAGGGGTCGGTAGTGGTTTGGACAGGGGTAGAGATTATGTATATATTAGGTGAGGAATTCCAGTCCTCGGCAGTTGACTATGAACTAGGATGTGTGTTAGTTTTATGATAGAATATGTGTGTGAAAGTAGGATATTTACTCTACAACATATTGACCTGTCAGGTTGTGAACTACAGTTAGTTCACGAGAACTCTTACCGACTCACTGTGACTTTAGAGAATTCCCCGATCCATACCAAGTCATATCAACGGAGACGACGACGAGTGGTCCTTCTGCACCAGATGCAAGATTTCTCCAATGTGCAATGGAGACAGCAATTCGCTCGTCCTACAGGGATCCCCAGCTGTTTGATGGTTCCTGCAGAGTTCTCTCGGATTTCTTCATGGTGCTTAGTCGGCGTGTCTACAACTTGTGCCACAAAAGTGTTTCATAAACACTTACATGGAAACCATGAGGCGGTTTTGAATTCCGCCTACAGTGGAGACCGTTATAGTTCCGCCGCTGAGGATAGCGACGAAGATGAATTCTTCTTCGATGAGCGTTATACAATACCAATATTAATGATCATGTTAGGTGCTATACTGATCACATTTTGTCCGCTAGGATTTTCTTAAAACTTTTGTGCATTCGACGAAGCGACAAGGGCGGGCTTCAGCAACGGAGGTGGCCCTAAGTCATGTGGTAAATTGATACATTGTGCATTAGTTGCTGATGTGGTGTGCGACAGGAGTGCACAGAGGACATAGGTGCCGAGCCATCTTACAAGTGTGTAATGTTAAGTGGAAATCACAATATAGTGTTCCTTGCTTGGAGACAGGCTGTAAGGGCAGCCTACTTGAGTAACTGGGAATTTGAGTATGTAAGCGTTTAACCGAGAGATTGCTTGTCCTATAGTCAAGCATGTACAATTCGTTTGTACGGATGTTACAGGTCTAATAGTCTAAGGCACTTGCGAAAGTCACATTCCTTTCGGTGAGCACAAAGAGGTCAGGTGGTACGCCAAGTGTCGGGAGAGAAAGCCCCCATCGTAAAGATGGGTTATATTCCATGGTACTAGAGATGGGAATCTCTAACCTGACTAATTTGATGAACTTATTGACATTTTTGGGGTTCTGGGAGTGAATTCTTAGTCCAGGAGGGTAGAATGTTAACTTACTAGTTTTCTTTATGGGGCGAGAATTTGGGTTTTCTGTCATTATGAATTGTTAATCATTTTGTTATATTTTATATTCAACTGCTTTGGGTAATAAATAGTATATTTTTATACTTACGAGATCTTAATAGCCTACGACATGGTTGCAGACAGAGGGCACCATTGACAGGTAAGGGTTTCTAATTTGTGTAGTTTAATAAAAAAAAAAGGGTGGTATATATAATACATTATTAAATATATATATATATATTAATAGATATATATATATATATATATATATATATATATATATATATATATATATATATGTATATATACCACAATACAACATTGCATTTACACAAAAACCCAAAAACAGGAGAAACGTTGAAGCTAAGATTCCCCTTTGTACTTGTGTGTGTTTGTGTGCGAAACACAACACCAAATAAATCATTGCATAAGTTTATATCAGAATATCTATGACAGTCTGATACTTACATTGAATGAAATATCACAGGAAGTAAATATAACATAAATAGTTTTATTTTCATTTCCGGTGGGAAAAATACCACCGTATTTTCTTGTCAAGCAAAATTCATGACAGCCCTGAGATAAGTAAACAGCGTCACTTTCCTATCACAGGAAAAAAAATAAAATCAGAAAAACAACAGGAGGTGGCGAATGCTCAGTCTGGATGCGCCGTTGTTTCTCGTCAACTTTATTTTTTTTTTAATTCTGGGTTTCAATAGTCCCTTTGTTTTGAGTCTTTTGTTCTGTAAATGGATTATGACGGAGTTTTTCTTTTTTGTGCATTTTCCTAACGTTGCTATCTTCTAATTAACAAAACAATTTTGTCCTTAATCGTGTTTAATGTTTTTTTAGTGTTAGGTAGAATCTAAACTGGGTTTTACTTAACAATAAATTCGTCATTGGAACAGCTCTTTGTCTAGATTATATCTTTTCATCATAAACCAAAATAAAAAAAGGTAGGTTATATTATAAACCATTACCTTGAAATGTACACTATGTCATTGTAACTAATATGATTTATGAAATTAATTCGTAATTAACTCTTGCTCAAATTTACACACTTTAAAACAAAGATTAATCAACAAGTAAAAAAAGACGTTTAAGTGAATTGCTATGCATACAAATAAATTGCAAGTAGGTCAGTAAAAAAAAAAAAAAAGGGAACACCAACCAAGGTTTTAGCATAAAAAACAAATACTAGAAATTTTATAGCATAAAATTGCTTTAGGAAAAAATGACGCGACGAAAAATATGAGTTGGCAACTACCCTCTCGCTCAAATTCACCCTCATAAAATCTTAATATAACTTTCATGGTTGCAACGTCATAAAAACAAACAAACAAACAAACGCGCGCGTGTGTGTTTGTTTGCATGCGAATAGTCATAGTTATGCATCTGTTTTGAGCCAATGCCTCTAAACCCAGCGAATATACAACATTACGTATGATTAAAAAATCAGAACAGGAAGAACTACATCAAACAAACGGAATTGCTTCTCGTTCAGGAAATTTGGAAACGTTTAAATCGAGGCAGAGAATCCAGAAAATTGGTTGGAGTGACTGTTACCCTTCCATCGAGTTCCTGCTGTGGGGGAGGGGGGGAGGTTTATATCAGGTATTGAAATTTATATATTGCATTGAAAGATCTGTAGAAGAGCGCCATCTGGGGGCAATTAAAAACTTCGGAAGAAAATTCTCCGTCTCCATTTATACTTTCGTGATGTTACATTTTTAACAATTTTTGCCAGGCGATGTGATGACAGTGACCTTATCATAAGCTACACCGAATGATTACAGTAGTTAGTTATGTAATCTTCTGGCGCTTATGATAATAATATAGTTTTAGTTTTGGGGGTTTCAGCGCGCGCGCGCGTGTATGTATGTATGTGTATATATATACACATACATACATACATACATACATACACACACACATACATACATACACACACACAAACACACATATATATATATATATATATTATATATATTATATATATATATATATATATATCTATATATATATTATATATATATATATATATATATATATATATATAGGTATATATATATATATAATAGAAGAGCGGCGAATATAAAACAGAATAGTAAATGTAAATATACCTTGAATCAAAGGACAAGAGGAAAGGTCCCGCATTACCAAATCCCGAAAGGTCTTACTGCGCAATTTCAGGAAAATCCTGTAACGGGGAAAATATATAGAAAATATTTCCCCCTATGAATCTAATCTTTCAGGATTAGGAACTTCTTCCGGGAATGGTTGAATGAAGTACGAGGCAGGAGAAGAAGCTTGTATGCAATGTCGTGTATGATATATTGATAAGCATCACAGTGAGGAGTCATCAGAAATGTGATACTGAAACGAAAATTACATCGAAAGTCAAAATGGTAAATAGTGTTATTGGGGAGAGTGTTAGTGGAAGAAAAATTGTAATAAAAAATTGATAGAATATACTGTAATTAATACGCTGCTTGTAATTTCGTTATTAAGGTGATGTGAAAATACATCAGAATTTAAGGTAAATAATTATTCTACTTTGGATACCCGTTGTGTACCTATATTTTTTCCCCGTGTGTAATAAAGCCTACGGGGAAATAAAATCCGTTTTTAGACTCTCTTTTCTTGGGGATGGAGGGCAGTTGCTCCCATCGTCCTGGGGTGGATAAGTATCAAAAGGGGGGCCATTCCATCGGCATCTGACGTAGACTAACAAGGAAGGTCAGCAGCCTTCCATTAGGAAGGGCAGTGCTTTCAGTGCACTTCACTGTGTCATTTATAAAGTGTGTTTGTAGCTTCCTTTAGGTCCTTAGATGCGTCTGCATTTTAGCCTTTTACATAATCTCCGTCCCCACTCCCTCTCTTCATGTGTGTTCTTCAACCTCCCTAAATATTACTTCTTTCTTCTAATTAAAATGTTAGATTCTTGTACTTCATCTGTTTTATTTTCTTACACTTTTTACTTTGATAAATGCTGACCAACCGCTATAACTACCTCATTTGAGTACCTAAGAGCTGAATGGTCGAAAGTGTCCCAGTGCTTGGCTTGGTAGCCTAAACTTCATAAATCATCTTCAGTCATCTTCATTTTCCCTCTATAACCTACATATTGTGATCCCAGTTTTAGTAAACATAAATGAGTCAATCATTATCCTTCTGTTCGCAATGAAAGTTTTGAATAAAGACGCCACTCAAGAAACAGTATTTGTTCTCTATTACCTCGATTAAAAGGAAATTAATTTCACGATACGAAACCTTTTGATAACAGCTGACTTTCCTTTCTCTGGAACCCCTCTCTGGAATTAGAATGAAAAGGATACGTGCAACCTTGGGGACATATTGTAGGGTCCATCCTTCATGGTCAAGGAATAATACGTCATTGTTTTCCCTGAAAAGCTATTTAGGGGAAGAGTTGTCTACTAACCTCTTCTCTGTTTACACAACACTTGACTGAAATTGGCTATCTATGCATAGGATTGGTCCGTTTCCCTTATCTCGACTGCTAAGGTGTGCGTTTTATATATGTATATGTATATATATATATATATATATATATATATATATATATATATATATATATATAGTTATAAGGTAGCACTAGGAAGTATGTTGTATTGACTTATATAATTCTGAAGATTCTGGGATAGAAAATAGAAAACAATATAATAAATCATTTTCCGACCAGTTTGAGAAATTTTCCCTCATAAATAAAAGCATTTGAGTAATGGAAATCGTGGTGAGAAATATCATTTCTTTTACTGAATGTTTAATTTTAATATAAGTATGATCTACTAAAACATTGCAGTCTCCAAAAATGAAAACTCATATTACCACAGTAAATTGCAAATAAAATTTTTTGGGACAAACACAAAATAGAGATGTACGGTACCCAAACGCCCTCAAAAATGATTCGTAGTGTAGAATTCTCCGGGAACACTGGTAAAACGTGAAAGAGTAGATGTGTGGAATTAGAGACAAAATTTTATTCTCCCATAAAACGACCAAAAATAAAGGACGAGTAAAATTGAAAGAGACTTGAGGATGGCACCAATTACCCGAGTAACTGAAATCCTGGACTTGTGTTTTATTGTTACAGGATGAGTTTGTGAAGTGAAATTATTTTGTTCGTACACAGGAAATATATTCGTGGATAATGAACGGTCTGGCTTCCTGCTACTATATGAAGTAAAAGCTTAATTCTTTAGCATCAACCTTTCGTGGCTTCCAGTCCAGAAAATATGAAGGGTCATCAATTTTGAGGGGATGTAAGTACCATACAGGATCCGGATAATAATAATAATAATAATAATAATAATAATAATAATAATAATAATAATAATAATAATAATAATAATAACAGCATGAGTCACTCAAATGATAAATAAATCCACAATCGTGAATGCCTGGAGGATACATAATACATGAGTGACTGACACTAAGAAAAGTGTTTAAAGAATGACTTTTCGATCTGTCAACATTATTATGCAATGCGAAATAGAAATAATTTGTGAATATTACTTATACTAAATAAAGGTTGCTCTCAGGAGATGTAACAATACAATGTTAAAATGAAATACGTAATGGAGACTATCTCGAATAAAAGCCATATTTAAAGATCTCGAATAAAAGCCATATTTAAAGGTTTTGTAATGAACCGTAAATTTTATCACGAAGTTTCCTCAGAATTAGTCCTTTGAACTATGGATAATATGTTCCTTCTTTTCAATAATTTTGAACTAATATGAAAAAATCTATACCTGTTTTGGATATATAACCATAACATGAAAAAGGCAATCCTACATAAATTTTTGTGTCCAGGTTTTTGCAAAATAATACACTATTGTAAAGGTCAGTCATGAATATTTTCTCCCAAGACTTGGTTATGTGATACACTGGCGGCGAAAATGTCAATCTAACATGAAGTTTGGCATCCTACTCACGTGAAGGTCAAATTATAAATGCACTTTGCACAAACTTTGTAAAAATCATTCAATCAAAAAATAGTCCGTCTTACATAATTTTGGGGAGGGTATTCAAAAAAGGAATTCACTCGTAAAAATGGCTTAATACAAAGTCTGGCGTAGTACTCTTAAAATGTATGTGAGATAAGTCAAAATCAGAGAAATAAAAAAAGTAAAAGATTACTAATGTTATCACCAGAATCATCAAAGTCCGAAGCAAAAGGACCTTCCTGGAACCGAGCTAACTTTGTTTGGTATATTTCATGAAGACTAAAAATCTTACCTATTTATCCACACATTGATGATTGTATCCAATTAGTATTAATGATACGGAAGTATTAAATTATTTATATATTAAACAATAAATTACATCAATGAGACCATTTATGGTGGTGTATATGTAACATAAAATAAAATGAAGAATAAAATTTTATAACAATGAAAACTGATCTATCTATATTTGATAATAAAAGCTATCAGTGCTCCTTGAGATTCCAAACGGAAAGTATCTAGTGGCCATCCAACGAAACTTTATTCCCTTCGTGTTACTCTACGACCCAACGACTCTGTACACAATTACTCCATTAAACACCACATAGGAAATTAGTCCCTCGAGCCAGGGGGCGGAAGGAAGGTTTTGCTGTACGATCCGAAGATAAAGGAATTTCCCCAGAATTGGGGATAATACTGTACTTTCACCGTGTGAGGAAACAAAGTTCATTGAAGGTGTTACTGGATTTACGGATTTACTTATATGAAGCCTTATTTTCATGTTGATTTTTTCTATAATGATCAACAAATGTTGAGAATATATTTGAAATTACCATATATATATATATATATATAAATATATATATAGTATATTATATATATATATATATATATATATATATATATATAGTCTCAGTATATATATTACGTGTATATAGTAACCCTGGGTGGGTGTACATTGCATATAACTAAAATACCAGAACATGTGAAAGTCAAATAATCCCTGGTTCTTTCCACACCTGCCTCGTAAACGACAGCTGCAGTCATTCCGTCATGTGAAAATATTGTGGTGTGTGTGATACAGGTGTTGCCATCTGTTGGAGAGTCAAATGATGGTTCTTTTTGTGAATGACCGGCGGAGCATTGCAACGCTTCCTCTTTCAATCTGCAATATTGCTCTGCCTGCGAGCCCAGCTTTGTAAGGGATTGCTTTGATTGTTTTTCATTTTCTTCTTTTTGTCTTTACGAATCCTTTACTGATGAGTGTACCGTAATATTTGATGGATTTATAATTTTGTTAATATTGAGAGTTTCGTTTTCTAAAATGCTTTTCTACCAACCACTCAAATAACGCTATCAATATCTCTCTCTCTCTCTCTCTCTCTCTCTCTCTCTCTCTTCTCTCTCTCTCTTTATATATGTATATATACTATATATATATATATATATATATATATATATATATATATATATATATATATATATCTTACACCTTTGACAAAAATTACACGAACTGGAAACCCTTACCTGTCGACAGCGGCGCCCTCTATCTGCAAACATGTCCATTAGGCTATTAAGCTCACATAAAATACAAAAATATACTATTTATTACCAAAGCAGATGAACATAAATAGAACAAAATGATTAATAAGTCATAGTGATAAAAACCCAAGTCTGCCCCACAAAGAAATCTAATAAGTTATCATTCTACTCTCCTGGCTAAGTATTCACTCCCAGACCCAACATGTCAATTATTTCATTGTATTAGTCAAGATAGAGAATCCCGTCTCTAATATCATGGAATAGAGCCCATCTGTAATAAAGATCATAACATAATATTAAGTAAAGAGATACACTTCACTTACTTCTCTCTTTTCAAAGGCAATAATTACGTAAAAGAGATAAATTTCACACCTTCTCTCATCTTTTCAAGGCAACCGTTTCTAAGTCATTTAAAATATGTGCCATACATTTATGACTGGGGGGTTTTTTTTTTTGGGGTTTTCTCCCGACACCTAGCGTTTACCTAACCGACCTCTTTCCTATCACAAATGGAATGTGTCTTCTCTCGCAACTGCCTCGGTCGGTTTAGACCTGTGACATCCGTGCAAACGAATGTACATACTCGACACACCCCAAACTGCCCTGGCAACAGTACGGACCGCCTCCAGATTAAAAATGCATACGCATCAGAATCCATCAATTCAAACAAGGCTGCCTCTACAGCTCAATCTGTCTCCAAGCAAGACATGATATGTAATTCACCAACACATCACACACTCGTAAGATGGCTCGGCCACCTATGTCCTTTGTGCACTCCTGTCGCACACCACATCAGCAACTAATGCACAATGTATCAATTTGCCACATGATTTAGGGCTACCTCCGTTGCTGGAGCCCTTGTGCCTCGCCGAATTGCACAGAAGGGTTTAAAGAACAATCCCTAGCGCACAAAATTTTGTGGATCACGTTAGGTGTTTATTAATATATATAATTTATATATTATATATATGTATAATAATAAAATAATATATTCTATTAATTGAAATTAATATATATTATTATATTATTATGAAAAATTATACATATTACAATAATACTATATATACATATATATAAATATATATAAATATAATAATATCTATATAATATATATATATATAATATATATATATATCCGCATATTCTGTGTATATATATACACCTTAAGAAGAGAGAGAGAGAGAGAGAGAGAGAGAGAGAGAGAAAGAAGAAAATGTGGCCGTTTATAATCAAAGTTCTGTAATTACTATATAGAATATCGATACTCAACTGACTCCTGTAATCTCGGGTGCATTTATATATCGTAGAAATGTCTAAAATTTCCACAACAGCCGGGAGACATATTTCAGATTATTATTATGTGGATAAATAGAATTTATCTTGGTATTATGTTATTAACATGAAATGTGTAGTTTAGCTTTAAGCCAACTAGAGAGAGTCTTGCCACTGTCATTCTTAAGGCCTCTAATTATCCTTAGTGATGGGGAGTTTTTATATTATGATGAAATACAAGGGATGAATGTAAATGACATTTAAGTGAAAAATGGTCAAATAATGAAGGAAGGTCACAGCCAAAAGAATTCTAGACCGTTATCTTTTTTCACCCTGAGGTGAAAAAGACTCAAGTCGGTGTTGACAAAAAACAATAGAAATATAAAGGACTATTTGAGAGGGGAGACGAGACGGGGAGGGGTGGTGTCTCCCGGTGCTGTGGTTGTTGTTTTTCATTAATTCTTAATTAATGGACCTCCGGTGGGAATAGAGGAATTTATCAGAATAAACTCTCTCTCTCTCTCTCTCTCTCTCTCTCTCTCTCTCTCTCTCTCTCTCTCTCTCTCTCTTGTCGTAATAAGTGCATACATTATCATTTTAATATAACCCATACAGATTCATTTTTTCTTTCTTCGATACATTTAGTCAACAAAATGTGTTTTTGTTATTAAATAAAAGGCGAAAAAATATATATTCTAATCTATAAAAAAACACGAACAAGACAGCATTTTTTTTAGATTACTTTATTGATCACCTCCGGGATTGTAATAGGCTTCTCGCGTAATTTTCAAAAGACCGTATGGGATTATGGTCTTTCTGGGCAAATTTTCAACAGTTTTATGTATGTCTCTTCCAGAGGTAAAAACACAAGTCTACCGCCTGTAAAAATATTTCATATCCAGGCTAAAAGATGCAGTACACAACATCTGAGTCGAATACGAGAAGCAACATCTTTGTCAATGAAAAGTGAAGTGTCAAAATTATTCCATTGCTGTAAAGTGACGAAATAATATGAGGAGAGGAAAAATTTTTATTGAATGATAAATTAGTTGAATATTTCAAAAAGATATTGTATATTTACGTGCAATGGCGCCCGTGCTATTTGTGTAAAAGGAACTTACACAATATTGCTTTGTGTAAATGGAACATATTACATTGCTTTTGTGTACGAGGAACTTATACAATATTGCTCTAGGTTAAAGGAACTTCCACAATATTACTTTTGTGTGAAAGGAACTTGCACAATATTACTTTTGCTTTTGTAAAAAGAACTTACAGAATACTGCTTTTGTGTAAAGAAACTTACACTGTAAGTGTGAAAAAAGAACTTTTAAAATATTGCGTTGTGTACAAAGAACATACGCGACATTATGTTCGTGTAAAACAAACCTACACATTAGGGCTTCTTGTAAAAGGAACTTAAATAATACTGAAAATGTTTTAAGTAAATAAATTTCAAAGGTGTTCCAGTCTGCAGTAAAGATATTAAATGATATATTAATTGTATTTCGATTGATTAAACAGGTCTTACGATCTAGCAGCAATATCTGCAAGTTCTCTCTCTCTCTCTCTCTCTCTCTCTCTCTCTCTCTCTCTCTCTCTCTCTCTCTCTCTCTCTCTCTCTCTCTCGGAAAAATCAGATGAGAAAGACTAGAAGTAATAAATGAATGAAATGAATGATGCCAGAAATAAATACTACACATTATATATATATATATATATATATATTATATATATATATATATATTATATATATATATATATTTATAAATATACAAAGTATTAGCGTGCTCACTATTCATCTAATAAAAATGTAACCGTATTGTAATCCGTTTCAACCCCGGTGTAATAAAGCTTAAATAAGTATCGAAGAGAGGGGAAGCATTTACCTAACCTTTGTTAAGGATTAAAGAGAGAAGCATCAAAGAAAAGAGAAACATGACCTAAAACCCGAAGGTCTTCCAGGTACTGGAGGCGGAAGAGAAGAGAAGTTTGTCGTCTTCAAAGTGCCGTCTATGTAGAGATCAGGGAACTTGCTACCAACTTCGGCATCAAATCCTAAGTTGAAAATTAATTCTGATTTAACTTCCGCTGAAGGAACTGGTCTCACTAAGGACTCTCTAATGCCTGGTGCTCGACAAACTTCCAGTTCCTGGAGTTTCTGTTGTGTCGGTTGACAGGAAAAGGGAGAAGCCGTCACCTGTTATGGAATTAACTGGAATGTTATGTCATTGTTGGTCCTTAGGGATAACTGCTTATTTCTTATTTTTCTTCAGTTAAAAAGAATCTTAGATTTTCCTTTCCGAAGACTGATTGTTATAAAGCAAAAGCTATACAAAAGTACTACAGGAGATACTAAAAAGTAGATAAAAAAAGCATGATTGATTATAGTCTGTTCCTCAGCATGTCTTATTTTATTCACATTCTTCACCATGAGAAAAGGGCCTCTTTCTCCTCAGTCCCCTTGCATATTTTTTCTCTTCTCTTCTTTTCCGTTCGTTTTCTTGTACTTACTGTCCATTTACATTTCCCATCCGACAACTTCCAGCCCCACCCCCCCAACAACGCTTCACCACCCCCGGACCCCCAACACATTCACCCACACAGCCACTTCTATATTTCCTGCAGCAGGACTGTTCCTTCTTTCTTGTAAATATATTTAACACAACTGCGACTTAATTTCATTCAATTTAATTTATTTTCCATTGTGATATCTACCGTCTCGACTCGTACCCCTTGCATTAAATTCTTTTTCTTTTCTTTTTTAGCTGGCCGTTTAGAAAGTCTCTGCAAGATCAGAAAAGGCCTATTGTCATAATTAGAATAAATTTGGGTTATTACAAATCTCAAAGATTATATTGTATGGTATTAAAATTGAATGTTTTTGTAGGTTTGGTGTGCTTGAAATGTTCATGTGCCTTATAACTCCCTCGCGTTTTAACTTTGTAATTATTAATGATATTGTTAGCACAAAATAGTTATTACATATATAATATAATATCATAATAATAATAATATAATAATAATAATAATAATAATAATAATAATAATAAAATAATAATAATAATTAATAAACGATATTTGTTATTTGATATTCTTATGACTATTTCCCACGACAGCTAATTAATAATTTCGTAAATTAAATCATCAGCATTCACTCTCTCTCTCTCTCTCTCTCTCTGCTTCCCTCCCTCTCCTCTCTCTTCTCTCCGTCTCTCTCTCTCTCTGTAGCTACCGAAATGCCAGATGCTAGTTGGGAATGCAATATCCCGGAAAAGGTTTGCTCAAATGGATGAGTGCTCTTTTTTCTTGTGTTTGCAGAAAGAGGAAATCCAAATCGAATTGAATTCTGTATCTAATTCACTTTCGTGAAAGAAGCCGGAAATCTTTAAAATGGTTTTTGCGAGGGAAAGCGAGGGGGAATTAAAATTGGCATCGTCAATCACAAGGAAAGAACTTTTCTGCCAGTATTTTACAGTGTTAGTTTTGCATGACGAAAGCTTTGATTTATGAATGGGTAAGTTTTCTCTTGGATATGTCTATAGACCAAATTTCATTCAAAAAAATTTGGCCTTTCATTTACGTTACGAGTTTTATCTTGGTCACAACTAAAATGCGAAATCGTTTGCCGGATGTCGTGTGGAATCCTCTGAACTCCAAGTATTTAAGTGGGAGCAGATTCATTCCTGCTCTGCTGATGCTTCGTGAATAGCAGGTTCATCGGCTAAATTAACTAGTTCCTCATATTTATTCATAACCTTTCCCTGTAACAACTGGAACCCTTTTGCGTTTATAGTCTTGATTCTGCCCATCAAGGTTTTCAGCTGGAGATTTTAAGAAAGTTGAATCAATTTCAAAGGTTTCGTTTAAACTTCATACAAAATAGTTTTGAGTCTTCCATTCGTACCTTAAACAAAACCTATCTTATATTCCTCTTACCATAACATTTTTTGATAAAGCATAGACATCGATTCCACTTATCCAAGTATTCTACTTGTAATATATTATGTATTTAAGAACTTTTTTATTACTGAATACGACAATCCTCTATTATAATAGCTACATTCATATTAAGGGAAATTGGATATCTATGATTTCGAGATTTGCCATTCTAAATAAAAGATTAACAACATTGACACTTTTTTTATTTATTTCTACTTTCCGCTCTAGAAGAGCATATCATCATATGATTCGTATAACATACTCTGTATTTTAGTATTATGTTATTTTTGTATATTTCGTAAAATTTTCTATATTTCTTGGATGCGAAAACACATGTATAATATTCGTTTCCAATATGCTTCACGTTCTGAGCTTCGAATATTTAATTAGTGTCAAAAATATATATATCTAGTTACTATTGTCAAAATCTTCTTATATGCTTATTAACGATTTTTATTTGAAATTTGTACCTAAAGTTAGCACATACTAAATTAAATTCTCTCATTTTTTTTCTATAACTCATTTAATCTTGACTTTCATCCTATTTTTGAGGAGTAGTATATCAACATATCTAATTTATAACCACCATCATCATAAAGGATGCTATTATTCTTATTTCAAAACAGGAAAATATTACTGCCCTCATTTAATGCATTTTAATTACAATAATTAGCATCCAGTCAGTTATAAGTACATCCACAGAAAAATCATTTGAACAATTATACACTACAAATATGCTATATGCTACATTACACACACACAAATACACAGCCAGACACACAGACACACATATATATACATACACACACACACACACACACACACATATATATATATATATATATATATATATATATATATATATATATATATATACATAAATATAAGTATGATGTCAAATAACAAGTTGGAAATCATCATAGAAATTTAGCAATGAGAATATTCTTATTCTAGGGGGAAGGGGGACAGGGGAGGGAGTAATTCACGCCTGAGTTTTTTTTTTTTTTTTTCTTTTTATCGTGGGGTGGTAACTCCCTTGATAAACAAAAAAGTCTGACTGACGCCTAAGAGGGAGTGCAAACAAGGAAAACATTGCCGAAATTGAACTTGATTGATGCTACAGAATTACTGGGACGTTTAGCATAAAATCGATGAATATCAGAGAGAGAGAGAGAGAGAGCAGAAATCTCTCTCTCTCTCTCTCTCTCCCTCTCTCTCTCTCTTCACTCAACAAATTACACCTTCTTTCCTTTTACCACTAATATAAAGAAATACAAACTAACAAGGACAAGCACTTTTGTGTCCCCGAGGTATTAAAGAAAATCACCTTTATTTTTTATCATCAAGTATAACGAACGGGTAAACTGACCAATATTAAGAGCTTAAAAAAAAGGCAAGTAGGTGCTTATAGTTTCCAAAACACGAGGTTCCTAACGCTCATCATTTAGAGAATATTCCAGTGCTACACATGTCCAGGTCACTGAAAAATATTTGTCTCTGAGACAGAGAGAGAGAGAGAGAGAGAGAGAGAGAGAGAGGTTCCAGTCATCTTGTAAAAAATTGAAAAGCTTTTCAGTATCACGCGACGTCAGTTACGCAGAGACAATTAAAGGCCGAAGTAATGACAGCACTTTACAGAGAAAGTATAATATAAGAAATATAGTATATAATTTGTTAGGAACTGCGTGATCATACTTGAGCTGCTTAAGCCTATCCTAGGTAAATAAGATTTATAAGAAGCCTTGTCCCTCCTATCGTTTATCACGATAATAGTTCTGGAAACTTCTTAGAGCAAGGAAACACTATATTGTGTTCCTTTATGCCCTTTTATATTGTTGATTTTTTTATTTTTTTTATGCTTTTGTAGGCATTCATCGTTCAACGTTAAACATTTTCACTAGTCTCTCTCTCTCTCTCTCTCTCTCTCTCTCTCTCTCTCTCTCTCTCTGAAAACCAAACGTAATAATGTTCTGTATGTCTTACGCAAAACATTTCAGTCCGTATTCAAATCACAAAGATAAAAAAATGTGAAAATCCGATAAACAAATTGATTAAAGGGAAAACCGCATTCATGAGAGCCATCAATCAATCTGCAACACCATTTGATAAACTTCATATCGACTGATGAAAATTTGATCCCAGAATTTGATTCCGTATTCAGGATATTTCAATTTGCGATTTGCTGTTTATGCGCCGACTGCGAATATGTAATTATGATCCTACAAAGGCCCTCTGCCCTGAGCTCTTTACTCAACTCGAAGCCGCAATTTCCATCAAATGGTCTTTCGCTTTGACAGAAGCCGTCACAGAAGCTTTCTCAAATGGGGAAAATTGACTGGCTGGCTACTCGGGACTCCATTACGGCGGCCATGTCGAAACATGAAATTTGCATATAATGATCTTCAAATATTATTGTATAATAATATACAAAGAACATGACAAAAATATGAGACAAGGACCAACTACTCAACGACTTGTCAAATTATCTTTTATATAATATTATGTTCGATCAGTTAGCCGGTGTCAAAGTTCAGCGAGTCAGTGCCAAGGTTCAGTTGTCAGCGTCAGAGTTCAGTTAGTCAGTGTCAAGGTTCAGTTAATCAGTGTCAAAGTTCAGTTAGTCAGTGTCAAGGTTCAATTAATCAGTATCAACTTTCAGTTAGTCAGTGTCAAGGTTCAGTTGATCTGTGTCAAGGTTCCGTTAATCTGTGTCATGGTTCAGTTAGTCAATGTTAAGGTTCAGTTCATGAAACCATTATCCAAATTCCGGTGGTAATGAATTTTATAAATACAGCCACACACGGACAAAGCTCTAGGGGTGTATGAGGTTGCTTGCTTCACGCTTTTTTTTCTCTCTCTCTCTCTTTTTTACTTCAGTAATACTATCCCCATTTCCAACTGGGTGAACTTGTAGTCAGTAGGTCGAAAGAGATCCACAGACCTTGCAAACGTGACGCATGTGCTGGACCAATCAGCCATGGCACTAAATGTGCTGATGTCACCTTAGATATAATTAAACCCTCTTCTCGTACTGAGCTTTTGAATGAATGTTCCGAATATATGAGTTATTTAGAGAAGCCAAGATCAACATTTATCTATCTCAAGCGAAGTGAATAGAGATGTGAAATGGTAATTCGCCCTTTCGAGGCATCTTAAACAAAAGAAGGGATAATAATGATAGTGCTCTCCCATATCTAATATACTTTTTGGGGGGCGATTTGCACCTCATACTAAATACAAGGCAAACATACTCAACGAATGTATATCTTCAATATGCCTTTGAAATTTGCTTCCAAATATTTTCTGTTTTTTAAAATTAGATATACGAGTATAATACCATTATGCATTGAACTGTTATTTAAAAAAAAAAAAACTATTTGAACGATCAGTCTGTTGAAAGTTAAAAGTAAATCTGTGTATATATGTACGCTTTTGACTTAAAACTCGTTTGTGAGTAAATCCTGCGATGCACACAAACGAAAATGGTTCTGACGTCAAAGAAGAACAGCCAAACAGTTTGGAGCCAACTGGAGAATGGTCCGTTAACTGAATGCAGTCCATCAAGACGAGTTGGACAATCTTGGGAGAATAATCAATGAGACTATAAAAGCCAGAGGTGACCCAGATCCATTTTTCGGATAAATCTCAGTTCCCAAAGATCGTTACGAAACACAGCTGGCAATACGGGACTTGCAATAACTGTTGTATATTCGCAGGGGAAGGTAAATAAATTTCGGAATATATTTCCTCTAACGAACAGAGCTTCTCTCGTTCCCTTTTCCTATGGAGCAATTTCACTCTGATATAGAGGGCAAAAAGGGTATAAATGTCGAAGGTGCTTTTGCTCTTTGATATATACGAACCCTTGTTTTGCCATAAAAAAGGGGTTATGAATGATTTCGACATCTGTATTTCATAAGGGTATTGTCAGCTATACACTTATTTTCCAAATCCTGTTTTGATGACTAGTATTATCTCTTTACTTAGTATCTTGATAAATGAAAAAGAATGTTTTCAAAACAAATGAACTCAGTGAAATAATTATGACACAGAAAATCAGAAAATATCCTGTTACTTAAAATGTACCTTTTAGTAATCTTTAATGGAAACAAAAAGATAATGCTTAATAGCAGTCGAAGTATTATCATCATAGCAATATGATGAATGAGCTTAAAAAGATATTTGGACTAAACCACGTTACAAATCAATCAAATTTAGACATTCTACTCCAGTAAGAAATTTAGCAGAATCTTCAAAATAGGCTAGTTTCCACTAACTGGGGAATCACACACACATATACGTACATTATATTCACACAGACACACACACAAACACACACACACACACACACACACACACACATATATATATATATATATATATATATATATATATATATATATATATATATATATATAATATATATATATATGTGCATGACTGTATGCGTAAGTACGTGCGTTTGTCTGTATATCTTAAATATCGAAGACATGAAAAATTGATTAACAACCATAATGCTTTTTGCACGATCATACTAGTTTTATGAAGCCCTCCGAGTCCTTTCCAGCGGCCAAAACTTCATCTCAGTCGAGATCCCTCAATTTCTTTTTTTTTTCACTTACAAGAAGGGATGAAGAGATTCGTTACAGGTAACATTGAAGAAATTTCTCTGCACTGCATTGCATTCAGAGGGGGAAATGAAAGGAAGGGGAAGAGGTCGGAATGGGGAAAGAGGGAGGGAAGGAGAAGAGAAAAGAGGAGGATGAGAAATTCTGCACCTGACGTCCTCGAGGAATAAGTGAGGAATAAGTTTCCTTCCCTGAGTGGCTGGAAATGAATACTTCTGGGTGCGACACAAGCAGAGGGGAGGATGACATTTGGATTATTACTCGGAAAACACTAAGAATCTAAATTTTCAGGAAGGTCGTAGAGTGAGTAAATGAAGGTTTCCCATAAGGAGAGAAGATATTACTCAAAATGTATCAACTGTCTAGTCTGCGCTTAAGGCAAATCTTTCATGTAGGTATATCGTTTGTGAATTTATTATTATATTTGTACGTAAATATATGTATATATATATATATATATATATATATATATATATATATATATATATATATATATGCATGTGTAAACACGTAACGCATATGCGCAATCTACTCTAGCATTTTTTTATATATCCTCATCTTTGAAAATCTCTGCAGCATAGATAAACTGACTCCACAAATAACCAATATAGTGAATATAGTGAAATCAACGTCATCCATTTGCAACAAACTGCGTGACCAGCAGAACACTGATTGTCTCAAAACTGCTGATAATTCTAGCTGAACAAATAAATATTCCGTTTCATCATTATTTGCAGTATTTTTTTATAGCAAATGGTGTCATTACATCCAACTGTTATTATGGAATATTTGTTAATGCAATAAGTTTACTTTCCAGTTTGAAATATTGCCTTTATTTTGCCTCTCGAGTTGTAATGATCAATGGAATAAGTTTGGGCTTGTACTATACATGTCTTCAAATATAAGCATCACCGTTATCAAACGAGACTCTGCCCTTTCCAAAAAAAATTAATTCTTGAGAGAGAGAGAGAGAGAGAGAGAGAGAGAGAGAGAGAGAGAGAGAGAGAAGCTGTCCAGGGGTCGGGGAACACTGAAATATGTAGTAACTGAAACGAGAGAGAGACAGAGAGACAGAGAGACAGAGAGAGACAGACAGACAGAGAGAGAGAGAGCTAAAAACCCGAACACGTCCAACAGCAGACGTAAACACGTATCCTCTAAACTCATTATGACAACGAGGCTTCAACACAGTAAAAGCTAAACAGGGGAGACTGAAAACACGATTTGGCTACATAAGCTGCCCAAATGACACGGAGCCTCATTTCTTAAAACAGTCTTATACCTGGTGCTGATGGACAAAATGTATTTCAAAACCAAGGTGACAAATCTTCATACTGTGTTTATTCAGACATGGTACATCGCTTCAAACATTATTAGCTAATCAACCAACAAGCCTTTAGGGCAAACTCTTATCTGATATTCAGGCTAGGATTTCACCTTGAATCTAATGTACTTGTGATAAGCTAATTTTTTTTCGAATAATATAAAGAAAAGCGAAATGTGAAATTTTGCATATTTAAGGAAACATTAAAGATGGATACCTAACCACATGACATCTAGAGGCCCTAAGAACGTGATGTTACACCAGTAAATACCTCATATAAGTGTAAAACTTCAAGAACAAAAGTATCATCAAGAAAATACATGTAGACACTAATGGCGCAATTGTTAGCCAAAATGATCTTCCCGAAAATTATATGCAACAGTTAACGAAAACCTCTGGTTTTCTCTCTTTAATAATAAACTTCTCTCCTTACAGGTCTTCTCGTGTTACGGAACTGAAATCATTTTAGAAACTTGACCTAAATTTGGCATAGTGGTCTCCAATTAGGAGAGCAAAATTGGATGCCCTGTTCCATGCAAACAACAATCACTCTACAAAGAAAAACTATAACGTGGCTTGAAAATACGGCCAGATTTACTTATGCGAAAGTGACGGTAAAATATCATGTACTGTAAATTAAAACTGGATTTTTTATTTATATTATATGACGAAATTCTTTTTTTCCTACTTCAACAGTGTTTGATCCATTATCTTAAAAATGATGAACCCAGCCAGTTTGAGGTATTTACAGTATATAAATGGACCATACTCAATAATTATGTTAAGCACTTTATATCACATATTTTTATCGCCAGTTTCCATATTGACTCGAAGGGGAAATGGTTTCATGAAGGAAAAAAAGGTGAATGAGTCTAAATCTTCGTTTGTTTACTTTTAACGAAATATAATTACCATACTCTCCAAACTTATGACTATTCGATCTACTGATAAATTTAAATGAAGCCAAACATTAAAGGCATTTTTAGATGAGACTATAAAATGAATATACACATATCCTTTTATAAAGCAGATGGAGATGATATGCAATAATTTATTTCATAGCAGAAATAACTTTAGCAAATATTTTCCAGAATTTCCAGTTCATTTCAAAATTTATCTTTGGTGATAATGAAATACTTCAGTATCAATGACTATTCATTCATGTCTACTTTCTATTCTCCACACCACCCCCCACCCGCCTCAACTCTGCTTTCGCATTATAGAAATGCCTAAAAAACGACGGACAACAGAAAGCAGGAATACAGTAACATGATTCCAATCTTCACTGCTCTTCGTATCTATTTCTGAAACGGCGCGAGATGTTTCAATCGAAAATCCATTTCCACGAACGAAAAATGAGAGGAGAATTGGAAGCTGAACGCTGGAAATATAAGTCTGAAAAAAAATGGAAATGAAATCATTCATTCTTTGGAACCGCTCTGATGCCGACAGTCAGACTGGATGAAAAAGAAAAAAACGAACATTTGGGGAATGACGGGAATCCAAGTTTTTTCTCTGCCACTGGGAAAGAACCTGTGGCCTTTTACTACGGTGAAAAAATTGTAGTACAACTCAAAAATTTTTCGAGGCATTTTACATAAAGAAATTAATGGGAAACTCTGAAATGATATGGGGCTTTTTACAACAAAGAAAATCATAAGAAACTAAAAAAAAAAATTACTGAGTAACCACCCGCCCTCCTTTTTATTACAAAATATTATGAAACGCTCAAAAATGAGATTTTGCAGCCTTGAAAAGCATTGGAAACTCAAAACTGATTTTTGGGTTTTTTATGAATAAAATAATGGATTACCTCAAAAGCCACTTATGGCGTTTTACTACAATGAAAATGATAGGAACTCAAAAGTGTTCGGGGAACCGAACAGAATCCCGAAAGCTATCCTTATAGTTTTAAATTTAAATATATGTACATTTACATAACTGTGGATTTATTTCTCCATTTGAAGACTCGTGCTACTAAGAGGACTTTTTAATTAAATCAGCATGAGTACATTTTACGAAAGGAATTTATTGCAATCATCTATATGGCCTTATTACCTTGAAAGACTCGAACAAGAACTTATGAAGCATGACGTGGACCTCGTCTTCACTTCAAGCCTGGAAACTTGTTAAACTCCTCATAAAGAGCTTAACGTTCCAGCATGGCTGGAAACAGCATAACATGATTATGTAGAGAAGCTCTCTGCGGTGCGCTTAATGGAAATTAGCTACAGGCTTCCTGCGCCCAAATGGATGAAAAATGGTTTCATTCGGGTGTCTTAATTTCCCTTATGGTGCGAATGAATTGGTGTTAACAATTAATAAAGAGGAACATTAAGGTAGTTTTTTTCTTGACTTTTTATTTCATTACTGTGGTCGTTGTTTCAACTAATGTGGTCTTAATGAATGGGCCTCTGTGGGACTCTTGGAATTTGTCTGTCCAGACGGACGTTCGTTATCATGCTAACTCTCTCACTCTCTCTCTCTCTCTCTCTCTCTCTCTCTCTCTCTCTCTGTCACGTACGCACAGCACAGGGTCACAAAGACAGCAAAATTGAAATAAGGCCGGATTCTCACTCTCCCTAGCATTATCCATAAAAAAGTGTTAAACTCTGCCCTCTCTCTCTCTCTCTCTCTCTCTCTCTCTCTCTCTCTCTAGTAATAGTATTAGCAATAAAACAAATGTTGGAACTCATCCATTCTTTTTCACTTCAAAGTCGGGGTTAGCTATTCGTTGACTTTTATTCCAGAGTACAAAAGTTCGTAACTTTTCCTGCAGAAGTTTAATTAATCAAAGACTCTCCTGCCTTTGAGTTCATGCTCCCAAAAGACGAAACTTAATTTTTTTTTCTTTTGATTCTGAAAGCGAGAAATGGAGCAAGTCATTCCCAAACGCAGGTTGTTCTTATAGACAGTGATGCAGACAAAGATCACGAACAGTGTTATCCTGACGTATAAACTACTCTCTTATACTTAGTCCTTTAGGAGAATTACTGGTTTTAGTTATATCATTATTATTATTATTATTATTATTATTATTATTATTATTATTATTATTATTATTATTATTATTATTATTATTATTCAAGAGTTGAACCCAATTTAAATGCAACAAGCCCACAGGGGCCATTAACTTGAAATTCCAGCTTCCAAAGAATATTATGGCGTTCTTTACAAAAAAGTAACAGAAGGCAATTCAAGGCAGAGAAAGTAGAGGTCACTTATTACAAAAGAAAGAAAAGAAATTAGCAAATAAATAAATATATAAAAAATATTATTAGCAATTTAATAAATTAATAAATAAACAGAATTAAGTTTATACATAGGAAAACAATAAATTACTAAATTAACAAATAAAAAAAATGTAAGTAAAATATTGAAATACAAGAACTGTATTAGGGTCATAATACTCATTACACCTTCGCTTGAACTTCTGAAGTTGCAATTGCACGATATCTTCAAGGAGTCTGTTTCCACAGAATTGGTGCAGCTGTTCTGCGAATCTGGCTGCTCTCGGAAGAAAAAGGGAACAGGGATCAATTGGCAATGTAAAGATCTCTTAAAATATAACTCGTTAAAATGTTAATTAGCTTTAAAGGTGAATATGAACATGGGGTTCTGTTATTTCATGGTCCACTAAGAGGCATTAATTTTCTTTTATGTATATGTAATATATTAATTTTTCGGTATTGTATTTTATATATATATATATATATATGTATATATATATATATATATTATATATATATATATATACAATACCGAATATAATATATATATATATATATATATATATATATATATATATATATATATATATATATATATATATATATATATATATATATACTATAAGCACACACACACACATATATATATATATATATATATATATATATATATATATATATATATAATATATATATATATATGTATATATAAACTTTGTGAATTAGTCTATAATATCTACAATAAAGTAGTAAAAAAATTCTTAACCAGTTACTTTGTTAGTTTTAATTCTAATGCCTATTTTTAATTAAAGTTTATAAAATCCCATTCAGGGCTAAATTGATATCCTTGCTTCCCTCTCCGCCAATAACCTACTTTGGTCACAAATGGTCCTTCATTCCATCATCAAACTCCATTAAGTAATTCAGCTGGTGAGATTAATATTAATGATCATGGAATAGTAAGTGAAGAGGAAAGTTGGGCAAAAGGAGAGAGAGAGAGAGAGAGAGAGAGAGAGAGAGAGAGAGAGAGAGAAGTGTTTGCTCATATGAATTCATAATTTTCTTAATGAAGGACTTTGTCAGAGCTAGTAAGCTTTAAAAAAAGTTATTTGTATATGATTCCACCTAAAACTTCAGAATTGTTTCTCGTCATTGTTTACATCAGGAATATTTTATGAGTCACGAAGTCAATCACTAGATCTCCTTGGAGTGCTTTTTTTAAATATAAATATTTATATGTACACCGTAAATGACATTACACAAAAAAGGCACACTAGTCTTAGGGAGAATTTGGACTTCTTTAAAGGAAAGTGACAATTTAAACACCACGAACATACGAAGATATATGCACATAAGCAGGAACAAAAAGGGGGGGGGGGGGGGATTTAAAGATGAATCTACTTTGATTTTAAGCAAGTCAAATATTTTCACACCTTTCTCCTAATTTTTCATATTACAGCATTAAATTGATTATATTACCCTTTTTAGAAGACTTAATGATAAATTTATCTGAAAAAAACATGAACTTCCAAATCTAGGAGACCCTATCGTGAAGTAACCTAGAACCTGATTATAATAATGCAAAGATAATATATTATGTAAACATATGTAAACAATCTGTTTGATAACGTCATAGCTCCAGGTCTAAGACAACCTGTGCTTTGATGATAAATGAATTTCTCAAAAAAAAAACTGTAAATATATTAATCTTTCTAGTAATCACGAATGGCCTTCCCCGAAAAATTTCACCGATGCAATTTCCTTCCTAAAAAGGCAGTGAAGGAGAGGAAAATATATATATTTCATTTCAATTAACAAGAACCAATTTCAATAACAGCGTAAAAGTGCCTTTCCACTTGTAACATCTTATTCTGTAACTTTCTTTCTAAGCCGAAAGCATCTTCCTAGTTATATTGACACTTCATCGGCCGAATAGCTCGAAATATATAGCGATGATGAACAATCGTGATTGCAATAACAAGTCAAGTGTATAATTCGAAATCCGGGAATGAGTGACATAATACTTGACTAGAGGATGTAGATATTAGACCTGCCTCGTTCAGGTATTGATGCAACTTGCATCTTTTATTATTATTATTATTATTTTATCACAGTCCTCCAATTTGACTGGGTGGTATTTACAGTGTGGGCTTCCGGGTTGCATCTTGCCTCCTTAGGAGTCCATCACTTTTACTATGTGAGCCGTTTCTAGGATCACACTCTTCTGCATGAGTCCTGGAGCTATTTCAGCCTCTAGGTTTTCCAGATTCCTTTTCAAGGATCTTGGGATCGTGCTTAGTGTTCCTATGATTATCGGTACAATTTCCACTGGCATATCGCATATCCTTCTTATTTCTATTTTCAGGTCTTGATACTTATCCATTTTTCCCTTTCTTTCTCTTCAACTCTGGTGTCCCATGATATTGCGACATCAATGAGTGATACTTTCTTCTAGATTTTGCCAATCAACGTCACGTCTGGCCTATTTGCATGCATCACCCTATCTGTTCTGATACCATAGTCCCAGAGGATCTTTGCCTGATCGTTTTCTATCCCTCCAGGTTGGTGCTCGTACCACTTATTACTGCAAGGTAGTTGGTGTTTCTGGCATGGGCTCCAGTGGAGGGCTTTTGCTACTGAATCATGCCTCTTTTTGTACTGGTTCTGTTCAAGTGCCGGACATTCGCTTGCTATGTAGTTTATGGTTTCATTTTTCGTATATTTCTGTATATTTCTGGGTTTTCGTCTACGTTCATCAGTCCTTCTTCCCATGCACTTTTGAGCCACTCGTCTTCACTGGTTTTCATATATTGCTCCAGTGCTCTGTTCTTTCGTGTTATGTATAGTCAGTCCGTATTTGCTCTTCTTGGGTGTAGTGCTTTGTGTATTGTCACATGTTTCCTCGTTTTCTGGTCTATGCTGCGAAGTTCTGCCTTCGTCCATTCCACTATTCCTGCGCTGTATCTGATTACTGGCACTGCCCATGTGTTTATGGCTTTTATCATATTTCCGGCGTTCAGTTTTGACTGAGTATCACCTTGAGTCTCTGCATATATTCTTTCCTGGTCGTGTCCTTCATCTCTTGGTGTTTTATATCCCCTCCTTCCATTATTCCCAGGTATTTGTATCCTGTCTCATCTACGTGTTTGATGCTGTTCCCATCTGGTAGCTTAATTATTATTATTATTATTATTATTATTATTATTATTATTATTATTATTATTATTATTATTATTATTATTTTCTGAAGGGAGTAAGAACGTCTTCTTAAGTCCCTCTTTATCTACTCATACCGACCTGTTTAAAAGAACTTGAAGAAATGGTTTTCCAGTTAAACCATTATTCCCGATGAAAAAGTTCTTAATTAGGTCTCCTATTGACTGCCGGGGTTTGATGAAGACGGCAATGAAATATTGAACATCTACTGGAGTTCCTTAATTACAAAAACCGCACCAAGGATAATCGGTACCTTTGAAGAAATCAAAATGAAACTGGTTGGAATCTTCAGTGAATCCGGGGGCGTTGGGCCCTCGCAGTTTAGGACGCAAATTTGGTCGCTTTCGAATAACTTACGGGTTTTCTTGTAAGTTCTAACTGCAAAAAAAGGCGGTTCAACGTACCATTAAGACAGCGGAGTAACATTTAGCATTAACAAGACTTGTACCAGCCGACAAAGATTATTCATGAAACTGAAATTCTATCACAGATGAGGCCTCTGTCATTCTGACGCTTAACTCCGATAAAGTAATCACTCCTTTGTGGGCACATTGCTCTATGAAAGAGGCTCTCAGATTCCTTTGTCAGCATTAGAATGAATACACATTATCAAGACTCTCCTATATTCGTTGCAAAGTAATCTTTCTCCTGTGTTCTTGCAAAGCAATCTTTTGAAAATGTTGATCATTATAATTGACTATATAATTGACTACAAGAATCATATTCGACAACGACGAGAGGTTAGGGTAAAATAATCAAGAGTATATTCAAGTAAATCATTACTAAGCTACCATGATTCCAGTTACCATCAAGATCTGACGCTGTTATCAACACATCTCACAAGATAAAGCGAGTAAAGGATCTAAACTGAAGGTTTTACCTGGCAGCTCTGCTTCTAGAAGTACTGAAGCCTTTACTACAGTTACCTATGGATATGTTCTTCTTCGATTTAAGATCGCATTCATATTTTTTTGTTCTTCTTTGTGCATAATCTTCGAGACTTATGCAATTATAATGAAATATTTTTTTTAAACGTAGTATGCGTATTTCAATAGAACCTAAGCAGGTGCACTTTGAGCTTCAAAGACGATTTCTTTATTAGTGTTATAATCTTCGCGCAATTCGAGATGAAGCCGAAACTTTTAAAACCTGACTTTTCCATCGACTTTTAATCTTCTTATTTTTTAGTATTTATATGTTCGCCTATGTCAGACATTTTCCTTTTTCTTTTTTTAATGGCATTTTAATAGTTAAAGCCTTGAGCTGCCCCATTTTTAAATATCTTATGAGAATTAAGAAAAGGTCTTACAGACTGGCGTCAGTCATTATGTCTGAAAACCCCACAGGCTCTGCCAAGGAGCTTCTAGTAATCCGACGTTCATTAACTATGCAAATATCAAGAGTGCTCAAACTGATCTGAATGAAGTGGGGATTTTCTAAAAGGTTTTGTAAGAGAGCGAAAATTATTTCCTTTTACTCTTCCATAGAGTTGCTTCTCAACTGCAAGCGTTGTGTTGTTATGTGGGTGAGAATATTAAATATCTGACTTGTGTGTAGAAACCTAATACCCTTTAGAAGACTATTCTCTTACTTAATAATTTATTGATGATGTGAAACTTTTCTGTATTTCGAATTTTCCTACAAGATATTTACATGAACTTGAGAGAGAGAGAGAGAGAGAGAGAGAGAGAGAGAGAGAGAGAGAGAGAGAGAAATGGGAAAAAACGACTCGGGTTTAAATTTCACACCATTTAAAACATGACCTTCGTAAAGACAAAAGCTGGAGATAAAAAAAGAAAACGCACACACTCACACACACACACACACACACAAACATCTATATATATATATATATATATATATATATATATATATATATATATATATATATATATATATAGATATATATATATATATATATATATACATATACTATATATATATATATATATATATATATATATATATATATATATATATATATATATATATATATATATACATATATATGTATATATATATATATATATATATATATATACATATATATATATATATACATATATATATATATATATATATATACATATATATATATATATATATATATATATATATATATATAGTGTGTGTGTGTGTGTGGTATATATATATATATATATATATATATATATATATATATATATATCAATATATATATGTTAGTGTGTGTGTGTGTGTATACTATATATATATATATATATATATATATATATGTGTGTGTGTGTGTGTGTGTGTATGTATACATATATATGTATATATATACATATATGTATATATATATATATATATATATATATATATATATATATATATATATATGTATATATAGATGTATATATATATATATATATATATATATATATATATATCGAAAAGAAATTATAAGGCAATATATTTATAAAGCACATCATCCCCAGCAATAAACTTATTGTTCATTCTTAGATAGTCTATTTCAAATGAAGTTCCTTTGGAAATACCTAACATCTGTGATGAAATCAAAAGAATTTTCGTGTGGGAATATGATATACGATATATTTTCAAAGCTTCAGAAATCTGCCAGCGATCAGAAACTATACAGATTGGAAAATATTCTCAATCATAAAGCAAAAATAGTTTGCTCTTAAAGGTTTTCTGGGGCTGTCAGAAGTATACGAAATAAGAATTGTGGTAAGTTTAAGATTTACTACTTCACTAAGAATGAATTTGTCATAAATAAAAACATTTACATACAATTATAAAAGGGAGAACTTGGTTCTCTTAGGTTAAGTGATTTGTATTCCAAATGAGATCTGCGGATTTCGTTGTATTGACGTTATCAAGTTAATTAACGAGAACAGAGTCGGTTTTATCTGAAATACAGTTCCTAAACCCAGGGAAGGAAATGGAAATGATATCGCAATTTAGATAGCTTTTACAGGGATCCTGATAACTAGCAGAGATTATCCAGAGATTTATATGTTTATCACAATCCAAATTTAATGAATGTAAGCCTTTATAACGCCGTAAAGTGCATTTTCTTACATTTCTGAAGGCAGACATGAGTAATATATTCATGAATCTGCATTGATTAGGTTATTCTTGATGTCAATGAATATATTTGCCAAAAGAAAAAAGTAATCTGTATTTAGGTACGTAAAAGTCAAACGAAAAATTATTTGTGTCTAATGGGTGTCGTGCAAGAATTCCACTGGCCAGTGATGCTTTGGGGTTATGCAAGGCATATATACATTATGCTGAATGAAAGAGAGAGAGAGAGAGAGAGAGAGAGAGAGAGAGAGAGAGAGAGAGAGAGAGTCTGTTTGGCTTTTTACCACGAACATACGAAGATATATGTATGTATAAAAACAGAAATATATATATATATATATATATATATATATATATATATATATATATATATATAAATATATATATATATATATATATATATATGTGTGTGTGTGTGTGTGTGTGCGTGTATATATATATATATATATATATATATATATATATATATATATATATATATATATATATATATATATATATTCATTGAATAGAATGGCTTTCTCACTGTTAACCAGCTTTTTTGAAATTGCTTCATATTTTCTAATTATTTTCTTTACTTCATTGTTCAGGTTACTAATGGGCACATAATGGGGTTCTTCCATTTACTCCAGTATTTTTACACGCGACAGCTGTTTCGTCAACCTATACGTATTGACGTTTTCAAGCGTACTGATACAAATATGAGCCTACATGCGTTTTGTGACGTCATGAGGACGGAAAGGTAGTACAATTGCCAGATACCTAGTTTTAAGTATTTACAAAAGACTATAGTGAAACATAAAATAAGAC
>NC_061109.1:62111269-62168769 GCF_015104395.2 Macrobrachium nipponense
AAATAGTTATAAATTATTTCTATAATTCATTCACTGAAACTCACTTTTCATCCATTTTTCTTTGTTGGCATTTCCGAGTCCAGAGGTACCGATCAAGCCTCTTATCGCCCCCTAAAAACCTTACCACACATATAGAACACCTTAGGAATTGGCTCTTTAATGTTTTTATTCCCTGAATAATATGAATATGAAAAATAATTATAACGTGATAATAACAAGAAAAATATCGACAGTAAATTCATGATAATAAAACTAAAATGTATTGTACTTTGAAATCAAATCATAAGAAACTCTACAGAACGACAGATCAATTACGAATTGAAGATCTCCCCTGCATCCCAACATTGAATAGGATTTCAAATTTACCTACATTTTTCCTCGTAGAACCACAGTGACAGAAATCCTTTTCGGTGAAAAGATAAAATTGTTAAATTTCATTTTCATACTCGTACCTTTGATTTTTGACCGATTGCCCAAAAGAGAATATTACTAAGAATTTTGGGACAGCAGCGAGCTTTGAAAATGGACTGTGTGGGTAAAAATGAAAATTCCAGGGCATTTTTGCACGAAATGAAATATTTTGGAGCCGAATTCCATTTGCTATTAAAAAAAATAAGGATGAAAAGTTAACAAGCGAAAGTCATTAAATATTTCGTTTAGTATTATACGAGTAAAAACAGTTTACACGTCATTGTATAACTAACAGTAGTTTTATGAAATGTTTCACAAATTATTCATGAAATAATCATAAAAAGATTTAATTACGTTAAAATTAAAATATTTCGGAAACTGGATTTCTGTTTGAATTCCCATGCCATACATACAGATATAAAATCAGATATAAAATTGAGTCAAACATGGTTGGCGTTTCCCGTAGACTTACTCAGCTTCGCTATGTTGTATGCTCCCTCCTTGGATATTATTATTATTATTATTATTATTATTATTATTATTATTATTATTATTATTATTATATATATAATAATAATAAATTAAATTTTTAACCATTATCTAAGAATATCATGCCTGACAGTGTACTAAATACCAAATTATATTAGTCATTTAGTTTACCAAATCTGCAGGCATATAGTTATCATTATTCACAATATTATCTGCTTACACTATAATGCCTTTGCTATTACTTGATATTAAATTCATTGGCTAATATACTATACTGATAGGCTTCAAATAATTGAAATAAACGCAAATCATGGTTCCGTGGTTAGTATTGTTATAAAATTTTCTGATAATTATAAACTCATACCTTGGATGAGGTCTTAAGTTATGCCAACTGTCGAATGATACATTACGAGTTCAATCAGCATTTCATTGCTATTCTTACACTGTGAAAATATGGAAAAATCTTAAGTTGCATTTTTATGAAAGTATTCCGTCATGAATTCACATCCAGTATAGTATGTCATTTTCATCTCAGATCTGAATACTTCAACGCTTGAAGCATTAAACTGATTCGGTTAAGGTACGAGAAAACCTCATGAAACGAGTAATCATAATTCGTTTATTTTGCGTGCGTATATACTAATACATATCTATACACGTGCAAAAATCAATAATTGCTTCCCATATTATATACACAGAGTCATTTAAGTGTGTTTTGGAACCACTGGAAGCACCATAATTCATCCCGGAGAGATGTCCATTTGCTACCATGTCAAGTAGCTGGCCTGACTTTATGTGTAGGCCCTTTTGGCTGTCATACCCATGGAAAGATAGAGGCCAACGTCTCCTTTATGACCATAAATGTCTAAAAGCTGTTCCCTAATGTCCATGTCGTAGGTAGGAAGAAGAACCAGAGGAAAAATATATAAGTATATATATAATAACGTAATCTATGGAAGTAAACTTAAGACTGACAAAAAAAATATCTTTACCTATTTCTTTGTTTTATGATTTTTCGCTCTCTTCTTCATTAATACCCAATCCCTCCCCTCTCTCCTCTCTCTTTCCTCCTCTCGTCTCTCTCCAATCTCTCTCTCTCTCTCTCTCTCTCTCTCTCTCTCTCTCTCTCTCTCAGTTTTAACGGATTTGAAACCATTAAATCATTGCTAAAAGCCTTTAAGGTCAACCTTGCTTTTTCTTTAATAACACACTAAAAGGAATGTTAATAAAAAATGGCCCCAGAGAAAGCAACAACATAATATATGAAATTCCATGTATGGACTGCCCCCCATTTTATCTCGGACAGTCGAACAAGGGATTAGAAGTAAGATTAAGCCAGTATAAATATTCTGTACAAACTGGACAAACATCTAATGCAATATTCATTAATTTAAGTGAAAACAACCACCGAATAAATTGGAATGGTAGTTCAGTAATTGCAAGGTCAAAAGATGTCTTATCATGAAATCTTTTAGAATCTGCTTTAATACAACTTACTTCCCATTGTAATTTCAATATTAGTCGTGACCTGGTTCATTTAGACCTTAGTATTTGTAACATGTTAAAGAATGACCTCAAAGATATAATTACAGACTTAAATAAAAATTAGTTGCCTTAGAGACATCGTTGTATGTATGTTTAATATGTATTGTGAATATATATTGTGAATATGTTTTTGTTTACCAAAGTTCTGAATAGCTGTCACCCAAAATAATCCTTTAATTGTCTTGTCCTTGTGTCTTCAGTGTGGTTAAAGGATTCTAGGTACTAATCTCTATAATCCCTATCTGTCAGTTATACGACCTTTCTTGTATTGTCAATTCCTCATGTAAGTCAGTTTATCTGCTAAGTAAAGGATGTCGAGTCGAAAGATCTTGCAGAAACTCCGTTGTTTATTTTTCCTTCGTGCCTTATACCTTTATATATATATATATATATATATATATATATATATATATATATATATATGTGTGTGTGTTGTGTGTGTGTGTGTGTGTGTGTATAGGTATGTGTGTGTGTGATGATGTACATATGGAAATAAACACATGGAAACGTGTTTCACAGAAATAAATATCTGACTCAGAGCGGGATCGAACCTGGTCTTTCGAGTAAGAATCCAGGTTTTGTTAGCAATACGGACGGAAAGGTTATAAAAGGAGTTGAAACCTAATCACTGAAAACCAGAGGTTATTTCCGGGAAAACAACTGAGGTCCGTACCAGCGAATTTTACCCAACTCCTCGACATATCATTCGACCTACCCCTTTCACGTAGTACCTAGGTTCCATCTCCTTGTCTGGTATTTGCGCCCGAATGATAATGCATTGGACTCGAAAGACCGGGGATCGTGCCGCGGTGAGTCAGAAATTCATATTTGTATATTTATATGGTATACACACACATTTATATATATATATATATATTATATATATATATATATATATATTATATATATATATATAATATAATATATATATTATATTACTTAGTTTAACGACTATTTCTTTTCCTTTATTACCATTTTTTATGTCAAAGACTTCACTTGGCTGATAAGGAGTTAAGCTAAGTTTCCACTCTCCCTTCGGCATCATTTATATCTGACCTCTGTTAGATCCTGGGCGTAAAGAAGAATTAATTATTTCCCGGACATGACTACCACGCACACACACGCCCAGCGAGAGATCATTTGTCTTACGAAGCATCGCATAACTCATTTATAAAGCTTCCCCCATCAGTCATTACCAAAAACTGGAGGCATTCTGTTTACCATCTCTTATATACGAAGCAATTCTATGATCACAGTCCTAACTTTCTCTTCTATCGTCTCTAATCCTAATAAAAAATGCTTCATTTCCCCTTCTATTTCGTAAAGCTCATCTCTGTTCTTTATATTGAAGACTTAAATGCTCTTCCAACAGACTGATTAGTGTAATATTTTATCTAACCTTGTTATATATACCCCCAAATAGTTCTCACAGTTGCTTGTCTGTATCTTATGGTATTTAATCATTTGCTGAATAAATTCACACTTATAATGTTTGTAACTTAAATCAAGGAACAAAGTTAAGTTATTTAATGGTCCAAGGGCCCCTTACGCATCTATTCTCGACGGACAGACAGACAGAAAAATAAAACGATTTTACTTAAGTATATGAGAGACTATCTTATTCTAATAATGACGATTTATATGATGATTACTCATAGCAGTCCAAGTAATGCTTCACGAAATAAACAAAGATTATGCGAGATTTTGGCCTTGTGCCATGATCTGGTCATATAGTCATCTACGTCACAGTACCTGTGAAAGATATATATATATATTATATATATATATATATATATATATATATATATATATACTATATATATATATATATATATAGATATATATATATATATATATAAATATAATAATATATATAATATATGATGTATATATAATATTATATATATATAGATATATATATATACATATATATATATATATATACATATATTATATATATTATAATATATATATATATATATATTATACATATATACCAAATATATATGTGTGTGTGTATGTATGTTTGTGTGTATATAATATATATATATATATATATATATATATATATATATATATATATATATATATATATATATCTATATATATAATGTAAGTGCTACATAAGCAGAATATATGGAATGTTATTCCATATATAAAAAACTAAAACTATGATTAATTAAAACCAGTGACCCAAGAGGTCAACCAGTTTGCTTGCAGGAAAGTGATCAGACCAGATATGATAAAGTATGCTAAGATGACGTGTTGTAATCAGTCAGTGTCTAGTTGCCGTCACCTGTGGTCATTCATTTGTTTTGAAAACAGTAGTACAAGCTTCCTGCTTGAGACAACCACCGTGACCTACAGCTCAAACGGCCTACGTGACTTGTAATCTATGTCTTCTATGTGTATGTTCGTATGTTCGAGCTACTGTCTGCTTCCTTTATGATTTGTAAACGAGATTGTAATCAGAATTCAATCAGCCATCATCATTGGCAGACCTGTACAAATTTACCAGATCTTCATCATGTAATCTCAGAGAATAGAGATATTTTTGTACTTCGTGTTTTCTACTCGAAACCTCCCATCAGAAAGAAGATATTGAATGAACTTAGAAATTATCATCATGAGTTTGAAACATCTCCGTCGTCATAACCAAAGAAGATATTGACTTCGTAAATTATCATCGAAATCCAAGACACTCCAATGAGTATGGAAGTCATAACAAACCGACCTTAGCGTAAAATTATCGCAGGTCTAAATAACCTCACAGGGCGCCTTATTATACAAAGGCATAAGCCCTATATAATTGGTGGCAGCCTACAACAAGAACTATTCAACGTCTTCCGAAGAATAACCAGAATAATGAATAATGTATCATACCAGAAGTCAACGACGACGAAAGCAAGAGATTCTTCAAGCAACTTAGTATCATCATTTAGTGAGCGTCTTCAGCAGTGCTACCTTCAAGAAACAAACCTGGCGTGTCTGCTTCCTACGGCAAGAGATGTCTCTCATTAGAATCATTCAAGAAAACATCACCGTTTATTGAGCGTTTCCAGCACTTCAAGAAACTAACCGAACGCGTCTGCAGCATTGGATCTTCAAGGACATGAATCATCCAACAAATGAACAACGCGCACGGGGGAAACTCAAGCCGAAACCAGGGTCATCCGCTAAACAGAGAAAGGCGACCAAGGCTGTGGGTCGTTATCGAAACGCCGTGACTTCCCACAAAATCAAGTTAAGTACAATCCTTTTTTATTCATTAGGAGTAACTAAATGTTTCCTTTGCAGGTCGAATTTCCTTATTCCTGTGGCTGAAGTTACGAGACATTCTTAATCTTACTTTTTTTACAGAAATTATCTACATCATTGGGACTTCGCTACTGTGAGTTTTTATCTTTGAGTTCCTGTTTCCAGAAGTTCTCCTGAAATATCATAATCATATACTGTTTTAATTTTATCATTTTGGGGGATTATTAATTCTGTACGTAACAAATCATATTAAACATTGAATATGCATTTACGCAGTGGACGTCTATATTTATACAGATGCATGGATAGGGTCGTTAGGCACCGTAGTGATAAGAAAACACACAAAACAAGTGGAACACCCGTAGAAATCTGGATAAATTAGAGGTAACACTATTTCGGGTCAGGACAATAAAGGCTCCTGTGTAAGGTCCCGATGGCGGTTTTATCCTTGAGTTTTTTTAGTTATATGCGTAATAAATCGAATCTCTATGACTCAACTTAACTTTTAAAAATACGGCTGGATTGCAAGGAATAACATGTCTGTAAAAACTTTCATTAGGTTAACATACTTAATAAAAAAATTAACAAAATATGTCTAAATGCACTGACCTGGATCCCTCACTATTTCAAATTTTAGCAAAGAATGAAAGTAAACCACAGCAAGTACATATAGTTAATAATAATGCAGTAAAGATAACTTGTTTTAATAGTAATCGCTCAATTCATAATAGTTCAAGTCATTCTTACGTTCGTTGCTTTATACGTAACCAACAACAACAGAATGTTAAAAACACACAATACGTTGCCGATGATAATAAAGAGAAGAATCCTAATTATTATAAAGGAAACAAGTAAACAGTAGCCCTAAAAGTCAGAAACAAACAAATCGTGCTTCAGCAAACTTGGTTACTGTGTCATCTAGTCAAACGGTCAGGGTCAGTCAAATCAAATCTTCCCAGTGTTGCAAGCAAAGCGACTTTAGTGCAGGAGGGAGAGCGATGTTGGATCATTTATGCCAAAACCTTTTTGAATTAAAAAGGAATTTTCATATGAATTACACGACCGTATCAAGTAATCAGAGCAGGTTCATGTAATTGTAATACAATAAGTTATTATAAGTAGTGGTGGATTATGCCGACTGTACGTGCCGTAAAATTAGAATATCAGCCATTTACATTGTCTTTATTCCTTTAGTCCACGTAATATCCTGTATTTACGGACTCACCGTTTGTTGTTCGAACTTCCCTATTGAGAAGTCCGGAGTATGGTTCAGTAATTGGCAATAACAAGTTAATTGTCGTAGCATAACTCAGATTCAGTAAAGGGCGGATAAGTGCACGCGTACAGATGCCTTTCTAGTTATAAAAAACATTGATCTGTATCTAGTGTAATTGTAAGATATCCATCTATGGGTATACAAAACATTATCTTAACTCCTGCCAAATAAGGCGTGTTTATCAAAGAAAAATTCTATAAACCTTCTAACATATTAAAATCCGTTTTGAACAAAAAGAGACAGTTAATCAAATAATAACTTATATAGAGGAACCAATTACTTGTCTCATAAATCGTAACATTGTTCAAGAGACACAACAGAATTCTCCCAGACCTGCAGTCGCAGTTTGCACGCAAAATCTCGAGACGCATGCACCCTCGAATGTCTTAGTGCATGTAAAAAGACTTTGCTGGGATCTGAAATTTTAATCCTTCCCGACACTCTGGAATATAACGATTTCTGTGAACAAAGCACTATATACGATTGACTCACAGCAACAAGTTAATCTAGTGATCCACAAAACCTATACATATTGTGAATATGGAAGTTATAAATATCGCATTTTTTACTGTTGCTAAATTTAATCACGCCCGACCAGTTGTGGATGAATCCCTCTTATACTCTATCTAAAGTAATATCCGTAAAGTCATTCAAGCAGAGGTGATTCAGCAGAAATTTTTTTATCTTTTATCTGAATACCAGAATGTTTCTCCACTAGCGAGTGATCTCTGGGGGAAAACGGATGTCATTGAACACAAAATACGGTCTAAGGACAAACATAAAGCTATATACGTACCTTCGTATAGACTCCCAATGAAATTTCAAAATAGAGATAAATGACGAAGTTGAAAAAATGTTAGTAGTAGGAGTCATTAAGAAATCAAATAGCCCATATAATTTTTCCCTTAAACGTCATGCCAAAAAAAGACCGGACTTGGCGTATCGGCGTAGATTTCTGTCGCTTAAACAAGGAAACGATTCCCGATCGTTTTCCAGTGCCATGTACCGATGATATCTCATCTTTGTTAGGTCAGAATCAATTTTTCACCAGCTTGGACTTACTTAAAGGCTTTCACCAGATACCATTAGCTATGTGAGGTACCTCATACACCGCCTTCAGCACACTCAGGGGACATTATCAATTTTTCCGTATGCCTCCGGCTTACATTGCGCCCCAATTACATTCACCAGAATGATTAATATAGTGCTTGGAGACTTTTAGGGGATACTCTACATGCCTATATGGTTGGTCTTGTAATCTTTTCTAATACCTTAGAAGTACATTCACATAAACTAGAGCTAGTGCTACAGAGACTAAGACAAATAATTTCAAAGTAAAATATCCACATGTGAGTTTCAAAAACCAAATATGTTTATTTAGGTTTTATGTGTCTAGTCAAGGTCTTAAAGTAGTCCATGGTAAGGTGTCGGCCATTCATAAATTTCCGGTAACTATTAACGTAAAAGAGGGATTCAGCACTTTTGCGCTGTAGTGGGTATTACTATCGTAAGTTTATATGTAACTCGTCAATCACAGCAGCTCCTTTAACAGATCTTACGAAGAGGGGCGTAGATTTATTATGGTCTGAAAAGCATCAACAGACGTTCAATATCTTAAAATTGGAATTATGCAGCTCACCTATCTTAAAAATCCCTGATTTAAATAAGGAAATTTTTTTTTATTGCAACAGATGCCTCAGACCAAGGGGTAAGAGGGGTACTACTTCAGCAATATTATAAACAGTTCTTTCCTATAGCTTTTTATTCACGTAAACTAAAGCCCTCTGAAAGTAAATATGCAGTAACAGGCAAGGAAGGGCTAGGTATTGCTAACTCACCAGTACATTTTAAGTTCATAATCTACAGCTATCCTGTTAAAGTCCTTACTGACCATAAGTCCCTTACCGAGTTTTGCAAGGCTTTAATCACAGTCCCAAAGGAACTCGGTGGCATATGATCATTCAGGTCTTTGGAGCCAAGATACGATATCTACCTGGGAAAGCAAACATCATAGTTGACGCATTATCCCGCAATCCCGCACCATACTGCAAAGAACCATTAATTGGACTAAAAGATATAGAAACATCCGTGCCTATTGTTAAAACCGTATCTGAACAAGAAAATTCATTAACCCAAGAGATCGTGAAAATTAAAGACCTGGGTTGGAGCGCTGAACTGTTACAAACTGAAACAAAGCAAGGGTCAGCAGCTAAGCAAAACAATAAACACTTCGAACTGAAACTCTAAAGCAAAAGTATATTTAAAGTATGTGTAGCAGAATTATGTAATCAAATGTAATATTATATGTAGGTCCGTGACGAGGAAAACCCGAAGAACACAGCAGGTGACTAACGACCAGGTAGTAGTAATAATCTCTTTCATACCAATCGTCCTAAACTGGTTGCATTCCAATCCATTACATGGTCATCCAGGGTTCTCTATTATGTCACAGAAAGCCAAATCACTATTTTACTGGCCTACAATGCTTACAGATATAAAAAGCACATAACTAATTGTAACAGGTGTCATGAAAACAAGGGACACACTAAGACACCTGTCAGTTTAGGGGCCTATCCCGTGCCAAATCAATCCTTGAAAGAATACACGTAGAATTATTAACAGAGTTACGAGTCTGACAGAGGAAATAAACACCTCTTAGTGTTAATAGTTGCCTTGACACGTTATATAGAATTAATAGCACTAAAAAACAAACACCGCAATTGAGTGTGCTAGGAATATTTATGAGTGCTACATCAGTAAACATGGAATTCAACACATGATAATCTCTGACTCGGGTGGCGTAAATCAATAATAATTTCCTTAACTCGTTGTGTGAATTCCTTTCCATTAAGAAAACCAATACCATATTTTATCACCCAGAGTCCATCGATTTGGTAGAACGGATAAATAAGAAAGTGTCAATGTCCTACGAGTTGCACTCGTGATATTGGATCCAAACAGGATTATAGCGGTTCTTGCAGTTTTAAATACCTTGTATCTATAGAAATGATACCGCAAGTAGCCTTATACGGTACGCCGCTAGAACTCCTTTCCACATATTTAGGCCAACCATTAATTTATCAAATATAAAAAAAAGTATGGATACAAGTGGAGTCGATATAATACACTCCGTAAGAAGTTGGTAGGGTTACAAATTATAATAAAAAAGGAATCACGATAAAATCAATAAGCAAAACGTAACCATATGCAGTAAGTACTTATGAAATATCCAAATATATATGCGTAAAGATTTGAACTCTAACTTATCGCTTTAGTTTAGTAGTCCATTCAGTATTCTAGGGATATTAACGACAAATAAGTTCAAACACATATCAAAACCTACTAGCATATTGTCTGTCCCGGTGGTTTATATTCGTAGTCAATAAAAAAAAAAAAAAAAAAAAAAGAGATTTTGAAGTCAGGAAGTCTAGAAGTGAAAATGTATATCTATGTGAATAATCCTATATGGATCTTACAGTGTAAATAATATATATAAAATTTGTATGGAAACTCTTTTCATTAGTTTGAATAAGGAATATCTAATTTAACATAAGTAATTACATATATTTTACAATCTTGCAGGTTTCCAACGTGAAACTAATATTATATTGTTCAATTTTGGTACTGTTTTTTCAGACATTCTTCTCATGTGGGTGGAGTATTAAAACAAAAAATATCCAATTTATACATGGCTATCATTTGAAAGTACTAAAGCCGCATTTATTACAGCGAGTAACGTAACTCTTAAGCTGGCTGAGAGCAATCTCCTGCCAGGTGATGATGTCATCAGTCCTAAAGGTGCCTGGCGCGTTTTGCTGAATCATCATTGTTCCTTTTAACCCCAATAATCCGCTTGCACAGGCTTCATCTGTAGTTGTGTGTTGTCTCGTGCTTGCAAAAAACAAGCCAACTGGCGAGGAATGCTTGGCAAGAACTTCTCATGGGCAAGGCAGGTCGTTAGGTACAAGTGTCTATCCGCGGTGCAATGCAAGTTTAGTTAAGGAACCGCAATCATTTCAAAATTAATGAACAAAATAAGCAAATAGAATTTCTATAACATCAAAATGAATTAATTTTTCTGAACCTCATAGACAATTAGAGTCAATAAATCAGCTTATGACATTAGTAAATGGGCACTTAGAAGTATCAGGTCATGGGTATGAAAAATTTACTTGCAACACTAGTATATTACAATTCAAGTAGATCACATTCATGGGAAAATTTCACATTTTCGTGAAAAACCTAGTTATATAGAAATTAATTACATATTGAGTTCTTTCGTAGCATCTCCTGCCTAAAAATTAACCTCAGAGGATGCGCACGAGAAAATTAAATTTGAACCTTTTTGTTCGGGGCACATAGGATCGAATTTTATCACAGCTTAATTTCAGTAAGTGTAGAGAATTACAGAATCATGATTAATATTCTCTTTGACTCTTATGTTGCCTGGCAATCTTACAAATAGCTCCGTTTCCCACTTCTTTAATCTAGTAACTTACTGCCAGTAATATCGAATTTTCTTTGGGATTCGTATTGATATCTGTTAATATGGATATTTTTACGGTCGTCAGAGACCTGGATAGGTTCACTCATTGTTATAATGCCATGGATAAAAATGTTTGTACAGCTGACTTTTTTGAATTCTATAAAATATCAGTGAATACATGTGGGTTAAGTCTAGTCCTTAACAACTTTCTCCTTCCCGTATTTGGATGTGGTCTGAATTTACTTTGCCCTTGTGACAAGTATAATTTCACTTACAGGCTGATTACCGGAACCTGGTTACAGTACCCTGCAGTACGAGAGTTTCACATCGCATGCCTAGACAGCTTGTCTACAACTCCCAAAACCCGTTTGTCACTGCGGACGACTGTAGTGAAGTAACAACCGCCTACAATGTGAAGGGAATAAGCACCATCATAAGTGAACAAGCTTATTTCGTGGACTTCTTGGACCAACACCCGTATCCCATCGTTAATCTCGTTTTTAATGCGGAATGCTCCGGCGGCTGTCGGATTGACTACAAAAGGGACATACTTCCGGCAATTACGACCAAGGAGGATATTCAACTCTACATTTGCTGGCCCAGGACTCGTGCTGGGGATGATTTTACTCATCGCGAACGTATTCGTATGGCATAGGATGCAGAGGACAAGTATGGGCGCAAAATAGAACGTCGGACCTGCCCCAGGCCAAAATTTTCCCCCTTGTTTTTAACCATTTGGAATTGGCCATTTCATTTGGCTATAGATGGTTGTCTGGAACTGTGTAATGGACGAAAAGTTGTTCGAAATGCTAGTTAATGTGCAGTGGGTATATCTTCGGTCATGTACTCCATATATAAAGTATCAATATATATATGTATAAATAAATCAGGTAGCTTATAATCAATCTGTTACCTTTCATCTTACCAAAAACTGCAGTTAGTGTATGGGTTCATGAATCAGTTAGTATATGGGTTAATGTATCAATTACTATATCAGTTAGTATATGAGTTAAAATATCAATTACTATATCAGTTAGTATATGGGTTAACGTATCAGTTACTATATCAGTTAATATATGATTTTTATCTCTTCATATATGATTTTAATCAGTTAAAATATGATTTTTATCATGTTAATCTTTAAGTTATGCAATTATCAGGAGTACATTAGTATTTTCTGTAGCATATGAATCTTAATGAGTTGAAGTGAAAAACTGTATCATTATATATCACGTGATCATTATTATTTACGAATATTATCATATGCATATGTCTTATATCTTATTACATGAATCTGTATTTGTGTACACCATGAATTTTTTTTACTTATAAGTATTTTCTATATATCTATGTATATTCGCATAGTGTCTGTATCACACTCCTATAAGTCAAATCCAAGTCAAGCTTGAGTAATATTCAGTGGTTGGTTTTGTAGCCGACCGAGCATTTATGTAAGTGCTACATAAGCAGAATATATGGAATGTTATTCCATATATAAAAAACTAAAACTATGATTAATTAAAACCAGTGACCCAAGAGGTCAACCAGTTTGCTTGCAGGAATGTGATCAGACCAGATATGATAAAGTAGGCTAAGATGACGTGTTGTAATCAGTCAGTGTCTAGTTGCCGTCACCTGTGGTCATTCATTTGTTTTGAAAACAGTAGTACAAGCTTCCTGCTTGAGACAACCACCGTGACCTATAGCTCAAACGGCCTACGTGACTTGTAACCTATGTCATCTGTGTGTGTGTTCGTATGTTCGTATGTAGTCAGAATTCAATCAGCCATCATCATTGGCAGACCTATACAAATTTACCTGATCTTCATCATGTAATCTCAGAGAATAGAGATATTTTTGTACTTCGTGTTTTCTACTAGAAACCTCACATCAGAAAGATGTTGAATGAACTTAGAAATTATCATCATGAGTTTGAAACATCTCCGTCGTCATAACCAAAGAAGATATTGCATAAAAACACCAAAAAATATAGAGAGAAAAGTACTATATTTCAGATAATGCTGTCTCCCTCTTCAGGTATATGAATGAGAAAAGTTTACAGAAAAGGTGGTATTTATACCAAGAGATCCATCCACAGGTAAGCCAATTTAGGTCACCCACGCTGATAATCTTCCTTTAATCTTCTTAAGCATTGGTTGAATGAAAATCTTGTCGATCACATCTGAATCCCATGCTCCTTTTGAGATGTTCATTACCTGCCTCTCTTTTATTAAGGCCAATTCCATCATTTGACTCTTGTACCGGTAGTTGCTGCTATATATTATACGTGACAAATTCCTGTTTATTCTATGGTTATGTTCATTTATATGGTTGAAAATAGCTGAGTTCTGCTGTCCATACCTAACTGACCGTTTGTGTTGTATTAATCTCTGGGAAAGTGATTTTCCTGTAAATTCGATGAAAGATTGGTCACAAGTCCTGGCATAGGATTTCGTAAACCCCGGAGTCGTTGGGGGATGTCTTTTGCTGGACGTTAATCAGGGATTTGGCTAAGGTGTTTAGGTAAGAAAATGCAAAAGGGTTAGATTTTCCGAGGGTCTGAGTCACCATCTTAATCTCGTCCAGGTGAGGAATTCTTATTTTATTGTTGGGTGTCTCTATGGTCTTGTCTTGAGGAGGTCGGTAGAAAATTACGTTTGCTTTGTGAATTCCTTTCACAATTATATGGTCAGGATACTTTAAAGACAAAAGTTGCATACGAAGCAGTTCAAATTCTTTTTCCAGGAAATCTGGGGAACAAATTCGTAAGGCTCTTAAGAACAGGTGGCTGGCTACACCTATCTTGATAGCAATGTCGTGATAGCTAAAGTAGTGAATGTATGAAAGTGAGAAAGTTGGTTTTCTGTATATGGTAAATTTGTGTTCTGTTGTGTCTCTGATTATTAAAACATCAAGAAAAGGAATTTTGTTGTCTGTTTCCCATTCAACTTTAAATTTGATGCTGGGCACTAATGCGTTTAATTTTGAAAGGAATTCATTAAAATTGCCCCACCTATTATCCCAAAATGTTAGAATATCATCTACATATCTCATCCACAGCATGTTTTTGGGGTTTTATTGCATTTACTACTGAAGTTTCAAAGTATTCCTTGTGCAGATTGGCTAAAATAGGACTTAAAGCAATACCCATACTACATCCGAATTTTTGCTTATAGAATGATTCCCTGAATGAAAATACGTTATTAGATGCACATAATTCAACTAACTCTGTTTTTTTGTCAAGCGCCAATGGAAAATGATCTGAATAGGGGGATAATTTTTCCCTCAAAAACTGAAGAACGTCCTGTACTAGTACTTTTGTAAATAGGGAATCTACGTCAAGGCTTAAAGTTTCATGTTGTGAAGTGGTAAATGTGCTTCTCTGAATTTGTGACAAAAATCTTCCGAATGTATAATGTGACTGGGAGAAAAAGTGCCTAAAAAGGGGAAAGGAGGCCAGCTAACCATTTAGAAATTTTGTAATTGAAAGCTCCGGCACATGAAACGATGGGTCTTAATGGAAGGTTGTCTTTGTGAGTTTTGGGATGCCATAAAAGTAGGGGAGTTTAGGATTAATTACTTTAAATTTCTCTAATAGTTCAATAATCTTTTTGTCATGGCCAAATAATCTTATTTTCCTAAAAAAATTTGTGAGGACGTTTTGGAGGGGATTTTTAGTCAGTTTGTCGTAAGTGTTTGTGTCGCTAAGGAGTTGGTTGATTTTTTCGAGGTAGGAGTCTGTCCATTATTACGATTTTGTCGTCTTTGTCTGATCTACTTATTATAACATGGGATTCAGATGTGATCGACAAGATTTTCATTCAACCAACGCTTGAGAAGATTGAAGGAAGATTATCAGCGGGGGTGACCTAAATTGGCTTACCTGTGGATGGATCTCTTGGTATAAATACCACCTTTTCTGTAAACTTTTCTTATTCATATACCTGCAGAGGGAGGCAGCAGTCTCTGAAATATAGTATTTTTCTCTCTATATTCTGGTATTTTTATGGGCTCTTTTCTTATATTATTATATATATATATATATATATATATATACTATATATATATATATATATATATATATGTGTGTGTTGTGTGTGTGTCGTGTGTGTGTGTGATTGTGTGTGTGTGTGTATATATATATATATATATATATAGATAGATATATATATATATATATATATATATATATATATATATATCTATATATATATATCGTAAGTAGTAGTATTTGTAAATATGTGTTGTGTATTCATTGCAAGAGTAACTACTGGGAAACTCTCAATAGATTTCAGATTTATTTGAAAACCCTAACTCACTGTGAAAGAAAATCATTTAATGTCCCCCGTAAAGCATTTAGTAATATCATTGTACAATCATCTTTCACTAAAAAAAATTTTATATTATTGTTTAGCTCACCTCAGTCTACTGAGAAGATAAATAGATTACTAAATGAACGAAATAAGAGGAATTGAAAGGACACGAAAGTCTCAGAAAAATATAACTTTCATTTCAAGGACTTATTTAAGTAAAACTGTTTCACAAATTAAAAATAAAGTTTAATCTCTCTCTCTTCTCTCTCTCTCTCTCTCTCTCTCCTCTCTCGTCTCTCTCTCGTCCTCTCCTCTCCTATTCTCTCTCTTCTCTCTCTCTCTCTCTCTCTCTCTCTCTCTGAGGGTATATTAGCACAGCTCAGGGGAGGAGAAACTTGGGGGACGTAAAGGATCCGGCACTGGAGCTTAAAAGTGCAATCAATGTGAATTGCAACTGAGGTCGGGTGCAGTAGGACGCAATGTGCCATTTATCCACGTAGTTAAATGTCGACTGTGACAAGGTGGGATTGCGGGATTCCACATTGAACTCTTTCCTTTAAAATACACCTTCATGTTTGGGAAAGATTCATTCAGGCTTAATACATAAACTTTTACAATTGCTTTGAACGGATGCTTTATGGTGCTTTCGAAATATTTTAGTTTTTTGCTAATTACGTGTTAAGGGAGTTTACATATTCTGAGTTTAGGTGAATATCAGCAAATCAATGAGACACATTTCTCTTTCTTGGAACTTATTAAGAACAACTTTTTCACTGAAGACTAAAAAAAGTACTGAAAGGAGATGAAGATTAGTGTTTAACTAACTGTCAGGAACTTCATAGAATCCAGTTCTTTTTTTCCACAAATTTTATCATACTTTTACAGTAGATATTACAGAAAAAACAGATTTTACCCTGGGGTTATTCCTATGAAATGTTGCTTTCTGTGGCAAATAGAGGCTTCAAATGATAATAAATCGGTTGTTCTTTATATTAGTCTCTCGTTCAAAAGAAATTTAGAACTTATAAATGTTTCCTTTATGGTGCAGTATTTTTCTGATTCCGCTTTTTTTTGCCATGGGAAGTTATGAAATATTTTTATTATTATATTATTAGTTCTATCAATTCCAAATTTTTTAAGCGTGGGAGTGCTGTATTTTTTTCTGTAAATTAATTTACCTACTCGTACTTTATAACTGCTTTACATATAACGGACAAGTTAAACATAACTATCAAACAGACAGCATATAAAACACTACTTACATATCAATAAAAAAAACACCCTTGTGAATGATAAGTAAGAGACAGATAATAATGTTCATTCTGATTTAATATATCTATGTTAGCTTTCATAACTAAAGTTTAAAATACCTTTTACTTATATCTCTGATAAGTAAATCTATTGTAATAACAGCAGTGAAAACAAATATGTTTTTATTAAACTATGCAAGAAATGTCATTAAACCCATCATGACTTTTGTAACAACCTTTTACAAAACGTCTGCACCGTTATCTCTGAAACCAGTCATCCCCCATGCACGAACGTGGAGCAAACTCAATTCGATACTTGTTGTTGTTCCAACGTTTTGTTTTCCTCGCATTAAAAATTCGCCTTCGTGCCGACAACAAATGAGCGGCTTTTGTTAATTGGGCCATTCCTCCTGTTCCCAAGCACTCACTCTTCTTCTCCTTTTTTTTTTATCTCGAAATTGCTCGTGCTTATGATGCTAATTTTCATCCCTTTTCTTCTCTCTCTCTCTCTCTCTCTCTCTCTCTCTCTCTCTCTCTCTCTCTCTCTCTTTGCGAGAGGGCTTGCACACTGAAACGCAGTATTTCTTGACTGCTAAGTTTTTCTTGTTCACGCCCTCTTATATATTAATTTTTTTCTCATCTCGTAATAATATTTTTTTTGTAAAGTAGGCACCCCTGAGGTTACTTTCCTTCAAAATGTAATCGTAGCTCAATAAATGGTAACTTTCTTGCTTAACTCTCCTTTAAGTGACATGTCAAATCAAGTACCTACACGAAACATCCGCTTCCTGTCTTTCACAATTCATGCAACATTTCTGTTCGTCCTCTCCTTGATACGCTGCCGTCTGTTCCATACCTGTACTTGTTCCCGTTTGCAGCAACTTTAATGTCCGTTGCTTGTTGTTTCTCAACCTGTCTGTCTTCCTGGACCTCCTACATGACACCAATTCTTGTTGTCACTATTGCAGCCTCGAATACAAATGCTGTTTGTATTTGGCGCTTGGCATGATTCTAAGCCTCTTTCTAAATAATATTGTTGGTTTAGATTTTTCGATTTAATGGCTCTTTGAATTATTCTCAACTGCAGTTTCTGTCTTTGATCATAATGCGCACTTGATTCATACAAACTTAAAACCCCTTCTTATCTCGCAAGTAAGAAATAAATAAATACAGAAGATGCTCTCCTCACTCTCATCTCAGTCCATCTTGAAATCTAGTGAACCAGATATCCAAGAAGTGTATTGAATTTCGTCAATACATATTTGTGACATCTCTCGAGAAACAGATTCAGATAATGGTCTACGAACACATATCTTAACCCTCCACTAATTTCTGCAAAAATAACACTTGCCTTGACTTCAAAACCCTGCAGAATTAAAGTTCGAATTACAACAGTTATTAACACAGTTCAGTTTAGCAATGTATTCTGCAATAATGGCGTAACCTAATACCTGTGTATTGACCAGATGTATTTCGATATTCATGTAGCAATTAATCATGAAGAGATGAACTGGGAGTCTAGTTTATGCAGGGAAGAGCTTCTGTCTTCCTTCTCTATTTCTCCATCATTTTCCCTTCCTCTCTCGTTCTTTCTTTTTCATGCAAACAAGTCCCTTAAACATGATTGTGCATCTGTTGGAACGAGTTTCAAGTTTTAGTTGAACGACTTTGCATTTATTCAATATCGATGCCATTTTCTCTTTCAGGTCTCTCTCACTACAAAGCCTTTTTTTTAATGTCTTAATTGTATTAGTATAACATTGCATTAAGTTTTGACAATTATTCAGAGTTATTGGGCATTTCTCACTCACTCTTACCATTCATAATATCGATTACAACATAGAGCTGGGAGTTCTGTCTGCAGGAGCTAAGGCAGGTTTTGCGAATTCGTTCGCATATATATATATATATATATATATATATATATATATATTATATATATATATATATCAATATATATATATGCATAAATATAGTATATGTATATATATATTATTAATTAATAATATATATATAGTATATATATATATATATATATATATATATATATATATATATATATGCAAAAGAATTCGCAAAACCTCACTTTGCGTCAGCTGACAGAACTCTCAGCTTTATCTGGTGATCGACATCATGAATGATATGAATAAGTGAGAAATGCCTAATAACTTTGAATAATTGTTAATATATATACATATTTACATATATATATATATATATATATATATTATATAATATATATATCTTAAAAACAATAAGTATCATTGATGACACAACAGATGAAAAAAAATCCATCTGAAGGGTAAATAAGACAACAATGCAAAGATTCATCAAAATGGACGGTTTCTTTACATTTTCTATTTTTATTCTTAATTTGCTATTTATTACACGATTACCCAAAGAAATGTAGAAAACCAATATATAACGCACAAATCTTGTGTGTAATTGAAATTTCCTATTTCATGAAAACCATTCAGTCATTTCTCGCAAATGGCACTGTTTCAAAAAGAAGGTATTTTCATTCTTCCTTGCAAAACACGTCAAAAGAGAAAACCAGAAATAGTGAAATAAAAACATTTAAGGAAATGGAAGAAATGTTAAGAGGATAATATTTTGCATGATATCTTTTCTAGAGTCAGAAAACTATTCCTCCAATACAGTTCTTCACTTTCAGAAAAAAAGATAGAAGTCTACCTCGCGAAAACGGGGAGAACGGGCCTACACTAAGATGCACATGAGAGAAAATACCATGGAAGGATACTGAGGGTACAAGATGCCGCAGTGACCCGAGCAGAAGCGAGGCTAGGTGGTGGGAGGAGGAGGAGGAGGAGGAGGAGGGGGAGGAGGAGGAGGAGGAGGAGAAGGCAGTGGAATTGGTAGTGGTGGTAGGATAGGCAAAGAAGGATACTGCAGCACTTTTAGAGTTGGTTTCGCATCGTGGGGATAACCGGAGCACCAGCTTGAAAAGCCACATTTTTTTTCTTATTTAGTAGATTTCAAATGTCATTTTCGCACGTACACACACACACACACACACACACACACACACATATATATATATATATATATATATATATATATATATATATATATATATATATATGTATGTATGTGTGTGTGTGCGCGCGCGCACGTGTGTGTGTGTACGTGCGAAAATTGTGTACACACATATTTACACATATGTATGTATGTGTGCGTCGGTCTCAAGATAATACTTAAAAGTAAAATGTGGGCATGGTTTGGGAAGTGAAACATAGACAGACAGACATAGAAAACCAGAGAGAAAGACTTCTGATTTTTATCACGAAATAACGCTCGCAGGAATTATAATTATTTCTACGAACTCTTGCTTTTAAGAGATTTCATTTACAACGTTTACTAACCCCATTCATTCATTTGCTAAGATGCCTTGGTGTTAATTAAGAGGTCTTATATTTTTCTGAATCGGCAAACGTTTAATTTTTCCTCTCTGTTACGGAAGCTCTTCATCTAATATTATGTCAAATGAGAAAGAAGGTAACATGAATTACCGCGATAAAATGAATATATCTTTCAATAAATTTTGTGATTTGTATTTTACTTCCAAGTTATGTTTCCATTATTCATATAAACTCGTGCATAATGGACGAGAAAGATGAGCCAGGGAGTAGTTACTGAAGCTAAATAAAAAAAAATTGAAAACAAAAGATTTCTCACCAAGTATAAATGGACTTCATTTGTCTGAAATAGTCATTTGGGTAATGACACTTAAAAAGATCATGAGTATAAAAATCGCATAAAAAATTGTTTTACGAAAATTTTCTAATAACCACCTCAAGTAAATGTATGACTAACATATGTTCCATTATTGTATTTCAACTGATATTCATTCTACAACAATAAAAAAACAATTACAAAATAATCTTTTATTTGTATTTTTAACTTTACTCACTTTGTATTTGATTAACATTCTCAACCAATTTCTCCATTTCAGATCTTTAAATACCCTAATTTTATTGAATGAACATTAAACCTCATTTTTCAAACTGTAGAAAAAGATTCAAATTTTTCGTATTTCAAAAATTAGAAATAATTTATCTATAGAAATTCAAGGTTGGTATCCAGCCCGGCAATATACAAAGTTTACTATCTATCCTAAGCTTCAAGATGTATTTTATTGCCAAGCACGATAAAAGAGGTATGAGAAGAGAGATAATAAGAGCATTCTAAAGCAAATAATGTAAAAGAGTAAATGATCTAGTATCAATTTCCTTTTGGTAACGAGATGAACACTATTCAAGCTTCCAAATGGTCTCCATTTGAAAGAAAGAACAAAAGGTAATGGGAAATACAGAAAGAAGAGGCAACTTATTAAAAAAGAAAAAAGTTTAATAAGTAAATAAATAAATAAATAAATATATATATATAAATAAATAAATAAATAATATAAGTAAACTATTTAAAAAAAGGAGAAATGTGTTAAGGTAGCAAAGCATTGCATCTTTGCTTGAACTTTTGAAGTTGCAAGCGCACGACATCCTCAAGGAGACTGTTCCAGTCTTGCAAAGCATGAAATGCAACAAAGTAAACAACCCAATATCAACATTCTTACCGCAGTACGACTTATTCCTTAGTAAAGCATTTACAAAAATTTAAAAAATAAAAATAAAACTGGGAAATCAAAACTCCCCAGCAGAGGACGTCACGTAGGATGCATAAACTCATGACTGCAATTCGAGAGATTTCCCTTTGGGAAATAAGGATCGTGTGTCTTCGAATGAACGTCTGGGAAGCAAATGAGCTTCAAGAAGGACTCCACGAATTACATGAAAGAAATCAAATCCTTCTGAGGCTGACACATCTTGGAATATCAACATAATGCTTATCATTTAAAGGGATCCAATAGGAAAATCGAATCTCGTGTAAGTGCTATTGTAAATTCTCTTTTATTGTTGCATCTGTGGTGTTTCAAGTGTTAAGTGATTTTAAATTTACATAGAGATTTTGATGTGCATATTTTCAGCCTAATATATATAAATATATATATATATATAATATATATTAATATTATATATATATATAGATATATATATATATCTAATATATATATATATTATATATATATATATATATATATATATATATATGACTGAAATTTCTTTTATTTTCTTTTAATACAAAATTTTTAAAGTACAATGGCTCATCAATATTATTAACAAATATTGAGTAACTTATTTTAATCACTAAGGCTGGATAAATAATACATAAAATGCTTATTCCTGGTCTATTTATTTTACTTTATATGAACACAATAATCCCCTAACCCAACCAGCAATGTACAGAGAGAGCAAATATTTCCACAGACGCTCCGTGCGCATTTGTCATCAAGAAACGCATCTATGTGTTACTGGAACGACGTGAAACAGTTGCCAAAACAAACCAAACAGCCATTTATTGCAAACAACCACAAACAACGTATATCTAGGTTATGGGAAGACACGAAAGGTTTTAGGACCAACGTTCATCCTAATAGCTGGATCAACGGAATATTTGTCTTCAGAGAAAGAGAGAGAGAGAGAGAGAGAGAGAGAGAGAGAGAGAGAGAGAGAGAGAGAGAGATAGCCATAATTGAAGCTAAAAAATTTATGGCCAATCCCATTGCCAGTTAGGCTCATCTTTTCCTTTCTCGTAATGGATTGCCGACCATCGGAAACGCAGTGAAGTAGAAGATCTTTATTGTGGCTATCGATATCTCCATTAGTGTTTGCACTCTGGTTGTAATCTCTAATAATGAGTGCTTCATCTCTTTGAAGTGGTGATTAGCATGAAGGATTGCAACGACGCAGTTCGTTAGTTGTCACACTGTCTGTCACCTCCATTTATACTATTTCCTTCTGTTTTGATAAGACTGACGACAATGATATAAAAATTATTACAGATAACTTCTTATCACACACTAACGATACTTTAAAATATTTACAAGAAATTTTCCTATTCCTTATACTATAAAAGTACTTTAATATTTGAAATATTTACCTCTTTTTATACACGAAGTTTTTCCCCATTGTCATAGGTTAGCAAAAGGGCAGTTTAATTTACAAATTAATTTTTATAAACTCAAATACGATTATCATAGTTTGGATAAGCCGACGAACGTATAAAAAATATCCCTAATTCATTAATAAATTTAGTATTTCTTTCTTTACTGAATTAGGAACTTAGAAAATATTATTTAAAAATTTGTTGTAAATTCCGTAGTGAATATAAAAATAAAGGACTTGTGTGTATGTGTGTAATATATATATATATATATATATATATATATATATATATATATATATATATATATATATGTATATATATATATATATATATATATATATATATATATATTCTTAAACAACACAAGTTATAAAAGAATCCGGAGTATAATTTTCAAAATTTGCGAATAATGGTACGTAATAAATTTGTCCCGCGGCCGATAGGAGGAAACACAGACTGACCTCGGGTACAAAGTAGCACAACATTTCCTCAGATTTTCGTCCTTATGATAGGTAACCTGAATAGTCAAAATAAAATTTAATTACCGATTAACCTTTGATCAAATGAATATTTCAATAATCAGTAAAATGATTTCTGATGTGATTCAAAAGGAAAGTCAAATGTGTAAGGGACTGAAGGAAAATAAAGCAGCGAATGTCATACAGGTTTGAAAATAGTATAGAAATCCATGAAATAAAGTGAGATTAAATGACGCCTTAATTTAGTAACAGATATTCTCTCTCTCTCTCTCTCTCTCTCTCTCTCTCTCTCTCTCTCGTCTCCTCTCTCTCCTTAATAACAATTAAAGGATGAAACTAAAGCGAACATCTGCTTTCTTAAACTTAACTGAACCTGATTCTAATTGAAAATTAAGAATTTCCTTGTTGGTGATCGAAAATAAAATTAATCATTTAAAAGTGATAATCAATAAGAGGAAAGGAAAAGTTACATTTTAGGCCTTTTCCATTTTAATGAAACAAGAATTTTGGAAAAGTTGAGTTTGCATATATTATTTGCTTATATTTTTGCATCTCGATACGTATTAGGGTTCTACTCTAATTTATATTTTTATTTACTTTTATATACGTATATATATATATATATATATATATATATATATATATATATTATATATATATATGTGTGTGTGTGTCGTGTGTGTGTGCGTGTGTGTTTCACAAGCACTATATATTTAGACTTGATTTCCATGAAATCAGTTTATGCCTTCAGGCTCACAACACATTAAATATCTGTTTAAATTTCCATTAGTTTTTATAATAAAGAACCAGTTTTCTTCACTCAGGAGAGATGAAAGACCAACTCCACAATCAGGAAAAGAGGAGGAAGGGAGACGGTCATCTTTAGGAAGCGAAAGGTCAAAAGACTTTCAGGAAGCAGAACAGGAAGAGACGACCAACTCTTTTCTCTAAGGAAACTAAGAAAAGGTCTTTTAGCCGTGACTTGGCCTAAAGGGGAAAGGGAAACGTTACTCTCCCGTTTTTTTTTAACCTTGCTCTCGTTGACTTTCTTTCTATTTTCGACAAAATGAAAGTAAAAGAAGAATAATATGGACCTTTAAATGCTTTGAAATTTCTCTCTTTTGTCGGTTAATTAAAAACATGAAATTTGCTCCGGGTCATCCAACTTGAAACATCTGCATAGACAAGAAAATTAATATTTCAATTAATGTTAAGTAAATAAAAACATAAGTAAATAAATAAAGGAATAAATAATTTTTAAAAATGTATTATTTTTTAAATATGAAAAAATTATATTCATATCAAGTGGCGTTAGTACATACCGTTACCTAGGAGAGAGAGAGAGAGAGAGAGAGAGAGAAGCCAGAGAGAGAGGAGAGAGAAATGAACTAAAAGTTTTTTTATGGTTTAATTTACATTCAAGAAAAAATATTAGCTTAAATACAGAAAGAAAATCTTTTAACTTCGGCTCGATCGATCGATCGAGAGAGAGAGAGAGAGAGAGAGAGAGAGACGAGGGGATAAAGGTGAACAAAAAATGGGTCTTTTCATTCTGCACCGCTAAAAAAAAAATGAAAATGCCCTTAGTAAAACTGCATGAAAAACCTGTTTCTGAATCGAACAGATTGTTAACGACACCCAGAGGGAGAGAAAGAACTGACCTGCAAGAACGAAGAGAAAAGAAGGGAGAGAGTGAAATAAATCAAGAAAAATTAAAAAAAAATTCTATTCTGTTATTTACATCATACAAGTATATCTCAACAATAAAGATCTTCATCATAAAAAAGGTATGTTTGTTGATTAATACTGCACACATCGTTCAAAAAATACTATTTTTCTATAGATTTTCCATGATATGACTCGAAAGTTGACAACATAAATGCAGAAATAACCATTTTTCCATTTTCTCGTTTTTCCTTCGAAAAGTGCATCAGAGATTATCCTCAGAAAGGATTGAAAGGAATCTTGGAGGCAAATCCTCCAATTGAGTGCCGAAAGCTCATTCTGCCTCGTCTGAGGACCTGAGGAGCGAAAAGTGGTTTTGATATATCCTGACGACTCTTTTTCCCTGACGCGAAATATAATGACAGTATATCCGGGGTGATATACTGTGATTGCATTTTTGTTTTCTTTCCTTTCTCTGTCTTATTTCGTGTTTTTGCGATATTTTTCACTTTCCGTCCGATATTTTCGTCTACTTTAACAGTGAAACTGAGTGGAGGTGAATCATGGATATAATAATAATAATAATAATAATAATAATAATAATAATAATAATAATAATAATAATAATAACAGCAAGGACTTAAGCGCCTTGTTGCTCAGAAATAGCTGAACAAGGGTAACCTAAAAAAATCTTTTACAGAACTGTAATTGTCAGAGTAACTGGCTGTACCAGTCAATATAATAGCTTGTTAAATTATTTACTTAAAAGTTAGGAATTATAATCAACTGGGGCAGCCAAACTGTTAATGAATATCTTCTTGGGATAAGCTCGACCAATCCTCATAGAGCTTAGCTGTTTATCTTTGTAAACCAAATCAAACCATAAAAAGCTCGTTTAGCGTACATTACAACGAAGAATACATGTAAAGAAATATGTAAAGGACATCATTAACTATATAAACAGAAGAATGACTATACGCAGAGGCAATTAAGAATATAGATTTGTAGAGACATAGGAACATGTACCAGATATTTTCATTGAGTTTCCCCGAGAACCGAAGACGTGTGAACCTTTGGATATTTAAGAAACAAAATTAAAGTTTCCATGGAATATTGCGTTCACTAAAAAGAAGTCACAGAAGGTATTGGGAAATACAGAGAGCACGAAGAGATTACTTTTTAAACAAGAAACAATAAATGAAATAGAAAAAATGAAAAAGAGTAGTGATGATGATGATATGGTAATGATGATGAAATCCGGATTCTGGCAAAATCTTCTTACTATTTCCAGATCGCGATAATCATCCTGAATTCGGTCGCGCTGATTTGGCGTCTTCCTTACCATTATCGTTATGAATTTTTGCAATATATTCTTAGCTCTGAAAGTTATTCTGTTCCTAGATCATTTTACCGTTTTCGTGAATTAGCTTGTTACTTTTTTATTATGCATTTCTCTCTCTCTCTCTCTCTCTCTCTCTCTCTCTCTCTCTCTCTCTCTCTCTCGTGTCTGAAAGGGAAGGTAGAGAGAGACGCAATTCGCAGAAGACAATAATTTAATAAATTAATTAATCATCATAAAACTTGAGGGAGATTTTTCCTCCACGTTTTTCCTACATGAAATCAAAGGCGACATTTTAAAAGACGATTTTTGTTCTAGTGATCCTGTCCTTTAAAATAGTGGGAGGGCGAAGAGTCCTGATATTCATCGAATTATCTTAGAGCATTTTTTAATTCGCTTACGCTAAGAGATTTATTCAAATTACCATTCGCGGTAAAGGCTTTTAATTTGGGTTGCAAGAATTTGAGCATTTTAGGTTATTTTGATAAGCTTTCATTACCTCTAACAAATTTACAGTTATATCATTACTAGAATGATTAGGAAGAAGTTAAGAGTAGGAGCAATACTCTTGTCTCTTAATTAACGATAGTATGTTATAACCAGTAAAAGTTACGTTTATCAACTGCTAAGACTACCAGTTCTGCTTCCGCTGCTATTGTACTGCCCCTTCAAAACTACTGATGCAGACAAATACTAGAAAGAAAAATCCCTCTTCACAACCAAGAATTTAACGTAAGTTATCTAAGGAACTCGATATACTGAAAAATACGAATAAGCATGAAACGACTCAAAGGTATTTGGTAATAATTCTCTCCTCCCCATAAATCTTTCCCTCTTTGGGTGAATTGGTGAAAGTTCGTTCGGGCGTGAGAGGCTAAACAGAAACCTCCCACACCTTATTTATTTAGGGTGTTTATTCTTTCTGCTGAGGAATGAAGCCATCTTAGTTATCTATGTTTTCTTTTCTGAACTCATGAATTTTCCGAATTTTTTTATCATCATTCTCTACCTACTTAAGTTTTTATTCCATCTTTAGATTGATCAACAATTGCATTCCGTGTCCTTGTCTTGAAGGCTCTACATACATACACAAGTATATAAATAAATCATTTTAATCATTCATTTTTAATAAATGCGTAGATTAAGTAATTGATCAATTCAATACTTCATTTATCTAATTATCGTATTTGTTAATTACTAATTTGTTGAATTACGTATATTAATTCATGTATTTATTTATTCATTAATGAGTTAAATATTTAACAAACTAGAAAAAAAAATTATGAAAATAAATCTGAATTATAAAATAATATAAATAAACTAAAAACATTTAATTTCAAGTGCAGTGCGGAGGAAATGTACTTCTCAGCTTCGGGTTTTGCCGAATCAGAAGATTCCCTAAAAGCGTAATGAGCCAATTAGCTTACGTGGATAAATGAAGGCACCATCTCCTGGTTGCCATGGAAAATCCCTGGAAAGATTTCTCCAGAGATCAATACGTCGAATGGAGTCTGGGAGACTGATGTATGAAAAATTCTGATTAATATTCATTATAATCAGATGTGTATTGAAGTTGGTCGATGTTAATATTGCAGTGATTGATGCATGTCAGTATCTGAAAGGTTGGTTTTCTTACTCTGTACTGAGGTGATAATATCTAAGCAATTTTCAATGTACGCACACAAATACACACACACACACACACACAACACACACAAACACACACACACACACACACACACACATATATATATATATATATATATATATATATATATATATATATCTATAAAAAATCGTCCCAATGACATTGGTTCATTAATTTATCTCTTTCCTTTGAAAGAAAAAACAACAGTATTCTCTGAAGGAAAAATCTTTCATTCAGAAAAGGCCGTTTTCTCACGGGGATGAAGTGATAAACTTTAGCTTTTAAGAAAAGAAATTATCTCCGTCATAGGAGAGATTGTAATGTGCTTTAAAATACTTCAGTATATGCTCATTCGACTTTTTTTTATTTATGGTGTTTTCCTAAATGGTTCGGTCGATTTCCCCTCTTTATCCTTCACTTCCTTCTCTCAATAAAAATTAGCAACATCGAACAATCAAATCCTTTGAAGGTCACCATTATCGATATGAAATTTAATCTCAGACTCCTACTTTCAAAGAGGCTTTTAAGAATCTAATACACGGCAAAATCCCTCCCGCATATATCCTATCCCCATTTCGAAATCTATATTCGTCATTAACTCAGTCGTTACGGAAATAATTCTGCATAATTCTTCAGTGACGAACTTTGAGTAAGATCTCTGTGTGTGTGTGTGTGTGTGTGTGTGTGTGTGTGTGATAGTACAGATGGAGGGGAACTATAGATAAGAAGTTTAACTCCCAATTTTTCTTTTATATTTCAGATCAGTAGATGGCGATAACATGATGTTGCAGCTCGGAAATGCCCTAGTTTTCTCTAATACGTGTATGTGTGATATATATATATATATATATATAATATATATATATATATATATATATATATATATGTGTGTGTGTATTATATATATATATATAATATGTATATGTATATTATATATATATATATATATATATATATATATATATATATTAGTGTGTGTGTGTGTGTGTGTGTGCGTCGCGCGTGTGTTTATGTACATGATCATCTCGAGGAAATGTATTTCTTAAATTATATTATAACCACTTATATTTTTGCATTCAAAGGGGAAGGTTTGCAAAATATATGAAACTAAACGAATATATAAGTAAAGTAAGACAATCCAAACGAAAGAAGTGGGCGGGAAGAAGCAGATCATTAATAAGGAAGAATTCCAAGTAGGGAAAAAAGCCTCGTGGTTGGTGCACCGTTCCAACATAATAATCCCAGAACGTGACTGCCCTCAACTATTCCACAAGCTGGGCTGAGAATGGATGTTCCGAGAGAGAGAGAGAGAGAGAGAGAGAGAGAGAGAGAGAGAGAGAGAGAGAGAGAGAGAGTGGGGTTGTATGAAAATGAGCACCGTACGCCAGAATAATTTTAAGGTGTAAAAATGGAACGCTAAATGTCTGGGAAGTGAAGTGGTCGTGGATAAACGAGTTTTGGTCGTGCCGTTGTTTATTACGAGAGCCATACATTTGTCTCCCGGCCACAAAAGAGAATTCCAGATGAGAGAGAGAGAGAGAGAGAGAGAGAGAGAGAGAGAGAGAGAGAGAGAGAGAGCACGGTACGAAAGTTCTGACATTCCCAAATGAGTTTCTACAAAATTCAGCCACTCACTAAGAGCTCTTTAATGGGTTCTCACATTACTTAGAAAACATTTATTGGTACTTAATGAAGCATAACAAGCTGGTATGCAATTCTTATAACCAGATCTTAGTCTCAGTGTCTGCAATATAATGTTTTTCAAAGGTGAAGATGAATTGTATAAAACAAATATTCATTACGGACTAAAATATCACTAAAGACCAAAATTAATGATACATCTCCTACTAATGCTAACACTAATATTATTAAGTACTATTACCACAAGCAAGAATTAGGGCTCAGCATGACTCCGTTTACGAAAGCATATACCTTACGACACTCCTACTAATGCTAGTGATAATACTAATATCTCTATCACCACTAACAAGAAGAAAGACCCAACCTGATGCCTTTTACAAAAACATAAACCTTAAGATTACGTCTGCCCAGTTTATCTCTGGGGGTGAGTACCTACCATACCATTACCCTTACGTTCCTTTTATCTTTGTATCACATCTTTACGGCACTCACAAGGTCCTTACAACTCGTTGCTTTATGTTTATGTTTGCTAGGCATGGATAGCACCCTGAAAATGTGGCCTATATGAAGATTACGGGGACAAATCCTTATCCCTTGTCGTTCTGGTAAAGGCCGAGAGCATGTTTATGGCGAAAAGATGTTCCCGTGTCATCCATCTCACCTACCGAATTATTACAAGTATTTGTATCTCTTGTGGTATTCCGTGATTATGGGTTACTTATTAGAAAGATAAATCCACAAAATTTGAGAGATCAAAATAAATTCTTTTGTTATGTGAATAAACGATATGTTCGAAATGGGTTGAGAACTTTCGCAAATTTTTGAACTACTTTTTGTGAGATAATTGCAAGTGGCACAATAAATTGAAAGTCAAGGGTGCTACCAACTGAGCTACACAGGTGACTGAAGAAGATCTGTGTGGTTCAGTTGGTGGCGCCTTTACCCTTCAATTGAAGGACTTCGCTTTGACCTCGATGTGAATCGAAAATTCGTATATACTTGTATAAATACATACGTGCAAACGTACACACACACACAAACACACACATATAATACATACATACATATATATATACATATATATATATATATATATATATATATATATATATATATATATATATATATATATATTCCATACAACACATATATATATATATATATATATATATATATATATATATATATATAGATGCGTGATTTTTTGTGACTTCCACACAATTAGAAAAAAGGAAACTCATTTTATACTCTTTAACACATTGTTTCATATGCAAATAGCAATTAATATCTTATTTAGTAATAACTTGAAAAATATCTAATAGTCTAACTTGAACAGATTCACAATCTATTAATTAATTACGTCTATTCTTCGTAATATCATTTTTCAAAAAAAAGAAAGAACTAAAATGGAAAATAAATAAGGAAAAAGCAGAAGAACTTGGGTCTGAATAATAATGCCTGAAAAAAACGAATGGGTGTAATGTAGTGATTCTCTTTATTGCTGTGTTCTATCTACTTGATAAATGTGCCAATTTGTCTATTCTAGTTTCCCCAAGACAGAAGAAGAATTATATGGCCGTGGGCTGAAGATCCATTTGAAAAAAAGGACGTATTAGAAGGTGAAATGGTTTGGATATAAAGCTGGAATAGGCATTAAGACTGTCAGGAATAGTTCTCTGGAACAGTGAATTGATGTTTGTTTTAGATCTTAGTGTTAAAGCTCACTTTTGATTTTGAAATGAGCTCACTCTGAATCAGGCAAAAATACTGCAATGGATATCTGATTTAAAGGAGAACTGAACGAAAATCATTTCATTTTTTGAGTTAAACAAAAATCCTTTTTATTTTCTGCAGTCTCAGACGGGTATACTTCCTCATTTTCACTTCCCTCATTGTCCTGATGGACATTGAAATCTTAAAGCACAGCAAACTTTTGTAAATTCAGAAAAGGAAAAAAACTGAAGATTAATGGCACTGCTCATTAAACCGTTTGACTCTCGAGATCGTGACTTCCCCGAAGTAGTCTTGCGATAGATGGAATAAAATACTAAAGTGATATTTTGTGAACGAAACAGAAAATAGGAAATAGAATTAGAGAGCGCGAAAGGCTTAAAAAGCAAACGAGAATTGAATAGCAAAAAAGATAAATAAAATGAATGAAAAAAGGGAGTATAAGGGTGTCTCACAAGGTGTCTATCAAAGTTTATAAAACTAATCTTAATAAACTTAGACCTTTTTTCTCTGCAAAAAAATCACATTCTATATTATCCTAAATAAGAACTTCCCTATTGAAAAATAAATACATTTCGAAAGTGAAAATTTTATCAAAGTATACACCTTGACCGTCTTACAATATCTACCGATTTTAACATAATAGATATTTTAGTAATATGCTTGAAGAAAGCACACAGGAATAAACTATATGAGAAAATTTGTTTTTTTTAAACCAATTTTGTCTTCCTATAGGATTTTGAGTAAAAAATAAATGTAACCGTATTCTGATACGATTCCGAGACATTCAATATGCTGCTGTAAATAAAAGACATTCAGTAAAACAGACTGTATCTCAGAAGATTCTAAAGGAACGAAAATATTCCGAGGCCTTTTATTAGAAAATGTGTATTGACGTTGTCGAATCGTATCTCACGAATTCCTTTGTAGACGGTAACTTGATTTAAGAAGGTCCTTTGCATTTCAAAGAAGGAAGAGAAAGTGATACAGTATTTGGGCTTTATAAGACCGTCTTTGAAGTTTCTTTAGAATTATCTAATCACCGTTTACAAGCAAATGAAGTAGTATGAGAAGCAGCGAGAGTATTATATCGATTTGGACTGTGTTCAGTATTTACAGGATTTCTTTTGTGTGTCGATGCACAAAGATATTTTGTTAAAAAATTAGACCTTTTGTATGTGATAATGGCTCTCCTAGAATTGTTAGGTATACAAGCAAAACTGCAAAATTACGTACGCACATATAAATGTCATGTTCGTTGTATAATTCGGGTTCTATGCGGATAGTAACATCATAAATTATTCCATCCACTGATCTCTCTGTTAATACAAACAAGATGAATAACTGACATCAATAACGATTGAATTTTTCCATTCCTATGAATCAAACGTTTATTCTAAGTTATATCATTTAAAGGTATCGGAAAATAAGTTTCCTATATGGTCAGGAGAAGCTGCTGGTGTTTTGAATTTAAAAGAACAGATAGAGCATCAACCACACTAGAGCAAATGTAACAGAAATGCGGAGGGGGTGGGGTAGATGGGATGATATGGAGGGGGTAGGGAGTGGGGTCGGGTGGATGGGATATGATTTTTAGTTGTTAACTGGAACTCGGCGCCGACAATCCCGTTTATCGGAAAATCTCGACCGGAAGGAGGGGGAGAATATTCCCATCCCGATATGCCACGGAGGAGGAAAGCAGTTGTGACTGATTCTTCTGTGCTTTCACGTTCCTTCGTTTCTTCTGTTTTATGTAGTATCTGATGTAAGTGCGTGGCAGAGCAAAGAAAGTAGGCAATGCTTTGCCACAGCTTTCTTTTATAAGATTAGTTGCTTTTTAGCAAACGAATACTTATTCCAGTCTTTTATTTTCTTGCAAGAGACCTGACGGGGAGCAAGCTAGGATGCACCAGACACCAAAAAATCAAACAGTAGTATATATACAGAAGATTAAATGTAACCGTTCGTCCTCACGTCGTCACCCAAAAGAATTGGCGAAAGAAAATAGTCAAACCAGCCACAGAGCCAATAAGAAAATGCATCAAAGGCTTCCGCTTTCCGTAAAATGAAGTTCAATACTTTATACACCAGACCCTTAGACAAGCAGAGTTATTTTGCAAAAAGAAATTTCTCTTGCTTCGCATTTTACTGGGTAACTATGACTTATATGCTCTCGAAGGAAGAGCTACTAATATTCAGAATTCCACTTCGCAATAAAATGCCTCCAGTTTTTCGGAGCGTGCAAATTTGCAACTTAGGCGCTCCTTCTGTTAGACCGCATATCACGTAGCAAGACCACATTCTTTAGCACTGCCACTTGCAGGAAGACCCGGGATCATTCTTCAGAGCAGACCTGCACACAGTTCACGGGTTCTCAAATTCCCTCCATCTATACAATGTTTTATTTTTTTCACCTTTCGAGACTGCACTTGCAGATTTTTTGTTATCTACTTTTTTCGCCCTGAAATCGACAATATTCCTATACTCACAAACATAAGGATTCTTTTCAGCTATCCAATCATGCTTTTAATACAGATTTTGGTTTGTCTATTGAGTTTCCTGACTGACCATTATTGGCTTTCCAACAGTAAATGAGCAACTAATTCTTAATCACGGGCAAGAGTGTGTGTTTGTGTGTGTTTGTGTGCATGCGCGTGTGTGTGTGTATGCGCGTGTGTGTGTGCGCGGGCGCGTAAAATAGGTGTTGTTACCGGAATGTACGAATATATGCTCGCATAAGCGTATACATAAGCCGCCTAATTTTTTTAAGAATACTTTCGAATAAACATGAAAGGAATACAGGAAACATTTCAAATGATATCGTTATTACGCGAAGTAGGTTCGCTGGCGAAAACATGTGAACTCTTAAACAACTTCGACCTGATTGTACATAGCCCCCCAAAATCCCATAAATCAAAAAGTAATATCTTCGTGGAAGTGTAATATCCTTCAAGGGAGCAGCTGTTCACTCTAACTTGACAATTATGATTATAAAGACACCCTACTTATATTTCATGTAGGAAAAAGTAGACTGGGGAGAGAGATATTTTTTGGAAGCTTGAATTTCAAGTCAGTGGCTCTGTAGGCTTGTTCGATATGAATCAGGGTTCATAATAATAATATAATAATAATAATAATAATAATAATAATAATAATAATAATGACACTGCTGAGGAAGAGTAGGTTACCGACTCTTGCACTTATAACAACAACATTTGTTCAAAAGTAGAGAAATGGGAAATTGTATTTCATAAATGTATTCTCTGCTGCATTAGAATCAGATATTTCTTGAATGTTGAAAGATGAGATGGAAATAAAAAGAAATATATATGGAAGAGAGAGAGAGAGAGAGAGAGAGAGAGGAAAAACTACTGTACTTATGCCAAGAGAGTTCTTTAAAAAATAGGGCACATAAAGAAGGTAGGGTGTCGTAAGGTCGAACTTCAGGGGACTATACCAAGACTTTCACCCGTAAGTGCTTACCCTCCTTTCTTCGTTCTCCAGACCATAGACAGCTCCCTAGGGAGTTTATCTTTGCCAACCCCAGCCAGAGGCGTCTGCCTCAGGACACGTCCATTAGGATCTCATTATGTAAACAGCGGCTAGGTGTTGAAATCGACAGTCAACAAAACAACTTCCTGTAAGCTATCGCCAAATTTTTACTACAGTTCTAATTTTGACCTTTTCATTCATTATTTATCTTGTTTTGCGTTATTTTCATTTCACTTTGTATTGTTTAAAACCAAAAGTTCCTCTTTTGTACGAGGCTAGTTTCTCTTAATAATAATAATAATAATAATAATAATAATAATAATAATAATAATATGAAGTTTGAGATTAGCAGCTAGCGGTTACAAAGGACTGACACTAATACCACAGATGTTGAATATGATAAAAATTTGAAATGTTTAACCAAATACAAAATATCGGAATTATTAGCAACTAAAAAACTCACAAAGAAAATAAAATTACTAGAGACAGAGCGCCTTCAAATATTCTGTGTTTGTGTCTTTTTATTTTATCATGTAACAGATACCAGGAAAATGACGATTTCTAAAATCATTGGTGAGCCTGAACCTGCAGACGGAATGGATGTAACCAATGGAAACATTTATATGAAGGAATTCGTTCTCTTTCTCATCTGCTCCTAAAAATGCAGCGCGTTTATCATGACGTCATCCGACGACAAAGTTATAATATTCAAGTTTCTTTATCAAGTTCACTTATAATTTCTTCAATTTTCATTGCAACTTCTTTCAGTTTCATTGTATGGTGAATCGATCCGAACTTTGAAAGAAGTCCCTCCTTGGACGGAAACGGATTTTCTATTGAAATATGCAATATAGGAGAGTTATCTTTTCTTCTTCTTCTGTTTAGGGTTTTGACTGCAGGATATTAATGAGAACTGCTGTTAGTCTCAGTCGGTTTTACCTACATCGCATCTTTTCGAATTTATGAACCAAGTTACTGTTTCCTAAGCTTTTAAGCTTTCCAGAAATAAAAATCACGCCTCATCATAATGCGCGCTTTATTCTATTGACAACTATCGGTTTTATGGCGTAATTTATCTTCTCGTTTAAGATTTCCATATATCAAGCCTCAGTACAACACGTGATTTATAATTCCTCCCCAATTCTGCTGTTAACAGTGGCATTCTGCTCTTACTGACAATATTCTATTTCCGTGAACTCGAAACTGAGCAGCTTTTCCAAAAATTCGTCGTACTCAGGGATCTGCCTTCATTAAGGCAAAGCAAAACGTATAATGATTGCGTTTTAAAATGGGTTTCGACCGAATGCGTACTCTTGCCGGAGGTCATTAAATATTTACGTGACTAATATGAGCACAGTATCCGGAGGGATTTCTTGCAAATTCTCAGTGTACGTGCGAGCAGCCAACGACATAGAGAGAGAGAGAGAGAGAGAGAGAGAGAGAGAGAGAGAGAGAGAGCTTTCCAGTCTCAGCGAACTTGTGGAATTAATTTAATATTTTCCTTTCTAGTATTATGAAACACGAAAATCATACATAATTTGACAAGAAATAATTACAAGCCACCCGATTCTAGGATATTCATTATCTATAGTTAATGAAGTATTTTGTAAAAATCAAAAAAATTCATCGATAGAAGAACTAAATTTTTACTTTTCATAAAACCTTTCTCTAACTTCAGTTCAGTAACTCATTGTGACATTACATCGCAAAATGATGTATTTGTAATCGAAAAAAGTCAGTTTATATTTATTTATAAGCGCACTGGAAGTCAGATAATCCAACCAGCTGAATTTGCCGTAAATGAGTTATTGATCTAACGGAGTTAAATTTCTGTTAAGACACAATTTCCCATAATTTCTCGCTTACACACATCAAGACTTCAGCTGTGCAAATTTGCTTAATCCTCAATTACCAAATTAGAACAATGAATTAGTATTCCTCAGTTCACAGTCTTCTCACGAAACTGAATATGATGAAATTAGCATTCGCAAGGTGAGTTACTAAATTACCAACATTGAAACGGAAAGTACTTGCAAATCTTTCTAAACACGAACGCAGAAGTCATCGATCTTTCGTTACGGTGACCGCTTTTCCCCCACTACTACAGAGCTTTGTCATTCTCTGTTCCCCTTCCCTCAAGGATAACCAGTTTGAGAATCAAGGATAGATACTTTGCCCCTTGGCTGCATTCCCAAATCACCAGGTATGTTGAAGGTTACATCTTCTCCGCTACATTTCTGTCATCCAAGTAAACAGCTACTTTTTATATGCCCCATTTTCTTTTCAATATTCAAGAGGAATGAGATTACGAACCCATACCCTCCTCCCCTACCCTATATCCTGACCATAATAGTTGACGAACACCAGGTACAAAATTCGCTATTTTAGATCAGAAGGGCGCAATACATTTTTTCAAGTAATTAGTTTTTTTAAACCAAAATGAGATTCGGGGTTCTACCTGTGACACAATATAAGAATGACATTTTTTACACTTTCGAATATAACTTTTGTTCAACGATACTATAAGAAAAAAAACTGAAAACTAAAATTCTTTTGTACACAGCGATCCCACGCCCCGACCCCCTTCTCTTGGCACGGCTGCGATCGCGTTTGACTGGCCACCTTTGAACTGTCAGCAATATATAAAAAACAATGCATAAATTGAACTAGTATCTTTTTTTGTTCAGCAGAACAACTGTGTCAGGGATTTCCATTTTCTGTAGAAAAACAGTGGCGTTTCGTCTGAAGCTCTTTGAATTTAAGAATGAGTTGTTATTTCATTTTTATAACATGAAGACAGGCCAAACAACCTGGAATTCCATTGTTTGAATTACGCAAATTTTTGTTTCTAGTATATGCCTTAGGATTTAAGGTTAAAACTGGTGCATGCACTAATGCCAACTACCAAAAATAAAGATTCAATTCTGTTTGTCATGTATGATTAAAAAAAATTATAATAACGAAACATTTTTTTTATCTGTCGTTTTACAGGTGTGTGTGTGTGTGTGTGTGTGTGTGTGTGTGTGTGTTTCACTCCGAACGTAACATTTGCCATCTCAAAACACGTTATATAGAGAAATAGTGTTATGGCCCAACCCTGTCGTGTACAAACACAATCCTATGTGGGGCGTACGTTGGCCTTTTGTCCGGTCGTTGGATGACAGCACTTTTTTCTTGATTGCTCGTGGAACTTTGAGGTGTCTCTCTTTCAGTCTCGCCGTATTGCACTGTTATGGAAGAGGGGTTAGGTTGTCTGGTCTTTATTGTTCTCTCTGACACATGCATACGTCGATTTTTTCTGGTGAATGGAATATATCTTTTTTAAAGCTTGTCAAACTTTCAATCCTAGTTCATTTTTTGGCGTGTGAATTTTATCTCTTTTAAATTAGGTAAATATTAAATCCTAGGTAATTCTGGGGCGTATAAATTCTATCTCTTAAAGTTTGTAAAATCTTGCATCTTATTTCATTCTGGAGTGTAGGTACGAATTTATCCCTTTGAAAATTTTTGAGAATTTTGATAATAAACACAACCACGAAATATATCGTGAGAATATAGTTTGAAATAATGTTATTTTTTTCAATAAAGTCCTTGCAGTACAGGGCTGAATGAAATCAAGTATCCAATTTTTGCCTTTCTATTTATCTCTAAATATGGCTGTTTACGGTAGCTGTTTGTAAATGCCGTTTTTCCATTTATCGCTTTAGAGGAAAATTACAGTGGATATTAATTACTCCCTTCTATCTGGTCCTGAGAGCAAATGAATTGGCCAGCGCACTTCTTTCGCGAATGAGGTCCAAACGTCCACCGCACTTTCGAAATATCTATCATTTGCGCAGGAGTCAAGCTAGTAGGAACCTCGGCACACAAAATTGCAACGGCACGAATATGCGAGCGAATATAAATGAGCAAATATTAAAATGCAAATATAAACAGATCAGCCAACAAACGCAAGAAAATGTACTTGGAAATGAGATGTTATTCTGGGTATTGACGAGATAATTATCACCTTAAAATTCCAATCAAGAACAGATTCCTTGGATGCTGGGCCTTTGCGCATGTGCGAGAGGGACGCACTCGTTTTCTTCCTGTATTAAAAAAGGGAATGCTGGTCAAGTTTACAAATTGCTAATCTTTCAGGGGAAAGGACATTTGCTTTCACTGCTTTACTTCTGAGCTCAATGCAATGAGGTTAAATTTATTCAAATGATCTTAACTGGGACATATGAATGTAAATATGTTGCTTACATTACGTGAATCGATTAAAAAGCCGTTCTATCATCTTATATCTTACCAAGAAAGACACATTTCAAAAATCTCCCATTTCGTACGCGCATTCTTAAGTCACTCAATTATGCTATTAGCAACGTGAGGCATTCCTTTGCTATTTATCTAAATAAGTGAGCCAAAATTCACGTATGTTCTTCAGTTATTAGAGGATTAAATATATAGTGAAAGCGTAGCCCCTGTCTACCAGGAAATAGCGAACATTTCATTTTTTTCTCGGCAGAGCAAATGTCAGTCAAACCGAGTCCAAGGGATTATTGAAGTTAATCTCCTTTGGTTTTAGTGCGAACCACTTTGATATCACTTAAATTTCTTCTAAATTTGCGGGGTAATATGACTGAAATAAATTCAAGAGATGTTGAATTAAGATTTTAAAAATTTAGTTGTATTGAAAATTATTTAAAATTTCTATTTATCTGAATATGGGTCAGCATAAAGATATGTTCTAGTCAAACATTTTATGTAATTAAAGGAAAATAGCTCTGAATTTTATATTTGGTCAGTTAAGAAGTAAATTGGCTGATCTATGTAGTCGTACTCTGGGACGAATCTAAATTCAATTAGACCGGACAGGTAATAAAAGTTGCAAGCAATTTATTTTTGCAATAAATCCTGTGTTCTCTTTCTCTCTGGGTTATTCCAGTTCTCCAGTTTTCCAGTGTTTTATTATTTTTTTTTTACTCTGCAACTCTATTTAGCGTCCGTGCTAGAAAGTTTAATATTCAATATTTAATGTTCCGTTATTTTGTTTCAATTGGCCAAGTAGTTACTCTACACTACAACTACTGTTGATTTTTAGTTAAGCTTATGCAAAATGTAATAGATTCTCTGCTTATTAATATAAACAAGCATAATGATTTATATGTCACCCACGTTCATTTTCGGAATAATCATAGACCCGCTAAACATTATGCCTCGTTTAAAATTCATGATGCCTAGAATATCAAAATGAATGGACCACTTTACATCGGAAGTTAGAGAAGAGTTCATCCCGATTACTTTTGAACATCATAAAAAAATTTCCCGTTTCAAACAAGGCATTAACTGCCTAGATATTAAATTGTGAACCAAAATACTGTTAACATAGCATTCAATGGGAAAATCAAATATTCTTCCTTCTGTATAAAATTAAGTGGAAATTTAGATTTTAACTGAAAGCTTACATAGAAAATATATGTCGTTCAGTACTTCCATGCATTGAACAAATATGTTTATTAATTTTTTTTTTAAGTATATATTTACTTTTCTTCCTTTTAAATACTTTCAAATATTCTTCCTTCGGTAAATAATTCACTGGATATGCTACTTTTAACTGAGGGCTTACACAGTAAATCTATATCGTTCACTACACTGAATGAACTTAGCAAAGAAACATTTTTCAATCATGTTTCTTATTTCAAAAGCTTTCTTTCCATATACATTTTTTTTACAGCATTTTTGCTTTATGAGAGACACAGCCAGAAAAAGATCTCTCATAAACGCTTAGATCCTCCACATATGTAAAACTCCTGGTTAAAATCATTAGTTACCCAAAGCCCAGTTCTGATATATATAAGGTCATAAAAGGATAAAGTTATTATTAAAATCAACGTTGAATAAAAAGCTACAAATACCTTGTAATCCCTCTTTGAACATTCGGGGCTTTAATTATTAATAGCGGTTTTAAAAGGCTCTCGTTATTCGTTTTAGTCTAGATGTTAGAAAATAGTATGATGATATTATGTTTAGTATATAATAACAATAATAGGAGCTTCTGGAGATCCCGTTTGCATGTCAGCTAGCCAAAAAAAAAAAAAATAAAAAACATGAACGTCGCACCCTTAATAATAATAATAATAATCATCATCATCATCATCATCATCATCATCATCATTTAAACATGTTTTATTAAAAGTGATTACTTTCTCTGCTGCATTAATTTTATATAGGTTCTTCTCTATTTTTCTAATTATTGTTTTCTCATTGTTGCTTAAACTGGTGAGCAACGCACCGAAGGTTGACATATCTCAATCAGGTAATAGTCAAAACGATAGTTTTATTGGTAAAAAATTCCAGTGCGGGTAATCAAATTTTCGGGTGTATCCCGTAGAGTTTACTGCAGATAGAATTGAAGTTAAATTCTATTTCTTTTCTATTCTTCTCTTGGGGCCGCGACGTTTCGTCTGAATAAACCTCAGACATCCTCTTGGGCGGAGGTGGGTGAAGGAGTCATTCTTCGGGAATGTGTTTATAATTTCAGCTGTTTGATGCAGAGAGATTTATGGGAGAATTTTTGTATTTTTTAATGTCTACATAATGGCACTAATTTTTTTTCTGGATATTTGTGTTCCGGAAATTGTTGGCCTCTTGCACAATTGTGTTTGTTACAATTTTGCCAGAGATGGGAAACTTGGTTAAGTTTCTAGTGGCCTATGCCGTAGTGAATGTGGGGAAGTCTTTACTTAGACACTTTATATTTGGAGTTTAGTTATAATGAGTTGTGGCACATTGGTGACTTTTTCTAGAATTTCCTGGGCAATTTATTTGCCGAGTTTTCGCCCTTTCTTAGCAGTTATGCTAAACAGAGAGTTTATAGTTTTTGACTATAACATTGAGTTATTTTCCTGGAGAATTGGAAATATAATTTGAGATATGATTAGAGATATAATATTTTGGCCATTTGATATTTTCTAATTTTTTTTTTTTTTGGAGGTATTCCACAGTTTAGGCCTATGGTGGTGAGAGCTATGTTTAGTTCAATTATTTTGCAGCCATTTTTGTTGCAAATAGAAACACCTTTATGATGAGATATGGGGCAATGTTTTTGAGTGTATCAGCTAGATGCTTTGAGTGCATTTTTTTTGGAGACAGAGTTTCATTTTTAATTATCCTGCTTGAAGTGTAATAATCTTTTATGGAGACTTGTTTCTATTCCACATGTGATTATTGGTGAGATAGAAGGAATATGGTGTTGTGGGGTTATTAATTAAATGGAGGAAATATTTTTATCACCGGAGTGGTGTTATTATTAATTTGGTGATATATATATATATATATATATATATATATATATATATATATATGTATATATATTATATATATATATATATTATTATAATATATATATATATATATATATATATATATATGGGGATGGCGTTAATCTTTGGGAGTGACTTTTTTTGTATGGTTATGATTTTTGTAGTTGAATTTCTGGGGTTTTACGAGCCAAGAGAGGGGTTCTGTGGTTCGTTTTGGTTTCATGACTAATTGGAGGCGAGTGGCATTACTGCACTGTGGTTCTATGGAGATGTGTTTTTTATAATCACCAGTGAGTTATTTTTGGTGGCATATAATTGCTGAATTGTGAGTTTACCGTAATTTCTTACCCCGAATAGGTGATAATTGTTTATATAATTGGGCAGTATCATGTCAGAGTTATGTCCTTGAGACAATTTTTGAGCACCTTAGTCATATCCTGGAGATAATTTTGCGAAATGTGCTTATGTAATGTCAGTATAGAACTTTTTTTTGAGAATCATGAGTTTCTGAAGTTGCGAGACTGACTAGACATTTCTATACTGCAGTTAGAGCACCTGACGTGTCCGCAGGTGGATTTTTGCTGACAGTACTGTGATGAGTACGGTGTGATGACTCTTTTCCTCTAGTGTAGATTACTCAGAGTTTTGCACTATTCTGAGAGATGCTGATTTTTGGCATTTCACGGAGATGTATCTACATAAGCAGATTGTTTCCGGCCGTTACCGATCGAAGGAAAAGTTGCGATGTCAAAATTCCGTGACGATACATATCGCATATATGGGGAAAAGTTGGGTTATGTATGTTATATACATTGTGTAATGGGGAAAGTTCACTTATTATTGTTATCTTTTTTTTTTTTTCCTACGAGAGATGTAATTGGGGTTGAGCTTTAAATATCATTTCTTTCTGGACGGGAGATGTAATTTGTTGGGGTTTGTGAATTACATAGAAGGGTGTTTAGCATTACGTCTCATGGAAATTAATTATATAAGCAGTAAAAAGGGTTTTTGCTGTTAGACATTGGAGAGTTTTTACTGATTTTGTGGGTTGCTGAAATGTCAGAGCTTGAATGAACATTTTTTTCAGTGATAATTTCGGGGCTGGATTTGTTACGGGCTCGTCAGGTGTTTTTTTTCTCGGGCTATTTTTCTTTTTTTCTCTCTCTCTCTTGTGAGAATTTGTGAGTATGAAATGTGATGACAGAAGTCCGTGGGGTTTTTGTGAGTCTGAGTTCTGAGGTGTGTGCTAATGTATGAATCTGGAGAACTTAGTTTTTTTTTTTTTTTTTTTTTTTGCGGGGTTATGATAATGACTTATGATTTGGCGATCCTATGGAGCTCCTTCACGAGTTGAAGTTAGAAATTAGTTCAGTGGTCATATTTGAAGGGGTTAATTGGGAGAAGTTCAGTTAGTATTTCTGAATTTTTTGAGGTTAATTCTTTTTTAATTGACCGATGACTTGACTGACATACTGAAACACACCATAAACGTTGTTCCTCAATGCTAGCAAGACCCCCACCAGCCGTTGCAGAGATGTTGCTGCTGTGTTCCCACATAAGAAAGTTTCTACGAGTCTTCGGGGTTTTACAGCGCTTCTGGACTACGGGAGCCATTGGATGTCTTCCACTGGGAGACGTTTCGCCTTCCTACAGTATGTTTCACGTTCACGAGTCTGTGCAGTTGCAGTTGCAGACAAAGAGTGAGATTCGAAAATTATAGCCCTGGTATGGGTTTTTGGAGATGATGTTTGATAGACATTACGTTGTGCTGCCAGAGACGTGCAGTTATTCTTATATTTTGTGTTTATGAGCCGGCCAATGTGTTTATATATATATATATATATATATATATATATATATATATATATATATATATATTATATATATATATATATCTGTTTTAATAGGGCCTGTAATGTGGCCTGTGGCTAGGGAGGGGCTAGCCAGGATGGTGGCCGAGCTGCTGTAACATATAAAGACTGATAATATGATATGTATGAGACATTGTTGTATGCTGATAGGTCTTGAGGTGGTGTGATCCTTACCTAAGCAGGTCAACGATCGACTGTTGTTATGGACGTTCGTCAGAGGTGACTTTGAAACTGGATTAGAGCAGTTACAAGGCGTGAACGGTGGGTACGAATTCATGCGTTCGTAAGAGTTATGTCCGTTCATAATGGCATGTAATTAGCCAGAACCATAGAGTCTCTTACGGGGAGAGAAAGAGCCGGGATGGCTCTGCCAACATTTTTTCTGAATTTTTGTAAAGTGCTTGGAGATTCTAGGCTGCAATGGGTGAGTGTATTTATATCTATTTTAGCCAAAGGTGTGGCTTGACTGTATATTTGATATTTTGTAAAGATGTTCTATTTCATTTAATCTTTTACTTTGTATTTACAATTGTGTATGCTTATCAGAGTGTTCTGTCTCCTAGCAGGCGGTTCTAGTGGAGGGAACTGTACTGGTAGGGGGAACTATATTCTGGGGTGGTGTTTGACTAATTACTGATTAGACTGTTAATTACTGTGGGGGTTATCTGAGTTATCTGGACTTTGAGTTATCATTCCATTTAATCATCCTGTAAGAATCACAGTTATTCAATTAATACTTTGCTTTTCAATAAAAGTATATTTTTGTAGTTTCGACTCTGATTTGATGACCTAATGAAATGGAGAGAGAGAGAGAGAGAGAGAGAGAGAGAGAGAGAGAGAGAGAGAGAGAGAGAAAGTGTTACCAAACCAGTTTGCCTGCTGCTATGGTTTTCGCTACCAAAGTGAATAACGGAGGCGGTGGCCCCGTTATTATATATATCTATATATATATATATATATATATATATATATATATATATATATATATAGATATATATTTATATATATATATATATATATATATATATATATATATATATATATATATATATATATATATATATATATATATAGCGTGTGTGTGTAACCTCCTCTTCGATGTCAAAGATGAATAAGAAGCCAGAGAAGAAAAGTTTCCCGTCGACTTCCATCACATTACTGAAGTCGTTGTCTCGACAAATGATTCCTTAATGACCCCTGGTGTTTATCTTGGCAAACAGCCGTTTTCTCCCCTCCCCCGCCCCCCAAAGTCTCTCTCTATCTTCCTAGGTCATATAAGGAACATAATTCACTCCCTTTTTTTTTCTTATGCGTTTTGAGTCCAAAATTCCTTCTACTGCAGTAAACATAACATGACACAAAATGACTTTAGCTTTAGCTTTTAATTTTAAGCTTTAATTTATTCGAGCCGAAGAAGAATATTTACCAGTCAAAGAGCTTGTGGAAAATCCGAAGAGTTTCATACAAATCCTCAGATACTAGGAGAGGCCACTGATCATGTAAGTTTGTATTGCCGGCAGGAATGAGTAACCATGCAAAATTTCACGGGAGCAAGTCAAAAACTGAGTTACAATATTTAACCAAGACAGTGAAACAAACAAACAAACATACACAAAAAGCAAGCTAAATGGAAGCTTTTAAAAAATCAAACATTATCCTTCTATAATCGTAAGGAATCAATGGGCACACTTATTGCAACGCCAGATTAATGAACCGACCAATAAATAGCACTAGACTAGCAATAACCTAAACCAAAACACATTACAATATTGCCTCGACAATAATACCAGGGCCAATAATATCAGCGATTCTGTTCATGAACACGACTGAGAGACGACCCGGAGGAATGAGAGAGAGAGAGAGAGAGAGAGAGAGAGAGAGAGAGAGATTATTGTGATAATCAAAAGGAGAAATTTCACTGGCGTGAAATTCCGTTGCTGGAACAGATGACTCCAATTTCGGGGAGATATAGGAATACGCTTTGTATCGATACAGGTGTTTATCGAAACAAATATCTTGACTGATATTAAAAATGAGTTGTGTCATTATTCAGAGAATGGTGATAGTATAGCTATTTTTCAACAAACTCAAATTCTATTTTCGTTTCCCTGTAAATGAAATAACGAAAATGGGATGCTCAAGGGAAAATATAAAAACCATTAAAATAAATTGTTATTCAAAATTATTCTAGCATTTCTGGCAAGGCGTTTATTGAAAGAAAGATCTTGACGGATATAAAAAACGAATAGCATCAGCATTCAGTGAATAATGATACAGCTATTTTACAATATACCCTAGCATTATTTCTGTTTCCCTGCAAATGAAATAACAAATACTGTGTGCAAAAGTTGAAATATCAAAATTTTTAAGACGTATAAACTGAAAATATTTTTAAACGAATTGAGATTAAATAATTCTAGTATTTCTGGCAAGAAAATAAAGATCTGTCCCCACTCGTTAATCATTTCGCATTCATTATATTTTCAATTAAAATTATCCGATTGTTAAGATCTTAGAATACTTGTTTTTGTATTACCCCTCGCGTGCATTTGATTCGACAAGACCTAACTGTTTGATTACTATTATAATCATTAATTTTTATAATAAGCATAAAAGATCAATTTCGCCGTTAATAAAACCTGATAATGATCAAACCAGAAAAAAATTCGAGAGTTTGCCAAAGAAAAGTTAATATTTATGACGTCACCTGAAATAAGGGTAATTCCAGATATCCCCATCAGTTGTTATTAAGCTCAAAATTCATACTGATAATTTCACTGATATAAATTTCAGGGATTATAAATAATGGCGACAACCAAGTGCATTTCTTTTTCTTTTTAATTGCGTTTACCTTCCTCCGTAAAAATGCATGCGGGTTATGAACAACAAAAACAGATTATCATAAAACAAATTAGAAAGGAAATTTCAGATTTTATTACAATTACTTTTGAAAAGCTTATGCTAACGGTGTTGTTACATCCTATGTGTATATAAAAAAAGTGAATCCTAGAAACTGCTAGAGGTAAATTACCTTCTTACTGCAATAAAAAGGTAGGGTGGTGTGATATAACATTTTCATCCCTCCTACTGAAACAAAATTTGCCTTTTCAGTATTGTGTACATTTTCTAAATATTATCAACTTCATATGTGGCGTGAATTAAATAGCCTCGTAGCATCATAAGTTCATGAGTTAAATAAAAGTTAATCAGCAAATTCGAATACAAAAAAATATTGATTCTAGATTTTTTAAGATTGTATAATGCAGTCCATTCATGTAAGAAATGTAAAAACAATGCAGGGTTACGAAAGTGTCAAGTCTTCAGAGACTTCTATTCAAATAAAGAAAAAAAACAAGAAAAATAAAGAATATAGAAAGAAGATATGTTGCAAATTGCATTTGAAAAAAAAAATACGTATGAAAATTACCAAAGAATCATTATAGTTATCAACAATATCATAAAAAAGGTAAAGTATAATTAGTGCTGACTGAACTTAAGCTGATTTACTGTTTCCTACATTAAAAATTATAGTTTAGAAAAAACTTAATGAAAATATATTTTCATATGAAGCGCAAATATTAATACGAAACAGGGATTAATCCTTCAAGGCTCATTAAATTATTTATACTTCATGAAAATGTGATTTTTTTACGAAGCACAAATTTGACACAGCAAAATTCTACGCGAGTCAAGCAGCCTTCAAGAATTCCAACGAATAGCAGGAAAAATTCAGAAATTGTGTTCAGAAACTCTAAAACTTCACACATATTACCATATCACAAGGCTGACAGTAAAACAAATTTAGTGACAAAAGCTGTGAGCTTATGCAAGGGCCTTCGCTCAGTTGGTTGCAAATTACTCCACTTTTTCCATTTTATTAGTCTAATTTCGTTGTAAAGTGGTCTCATTAATTTGGGGTTAATTTTACAAGGAACGCGAAATTCTTCCTGGATCTTTTTACCCTTGGGATATTTCATGTCTTACTTGCGTTCTACTTGACTTAGCGGGACCATTATGAGTTTTTTCATCTATTTTATAACTCTGAGGAGCTTAGGGGATTAATGTGCGATCATTTTTATTTAAATCGTATCAGTTTAACGAGCCATCCATCTCATAATATGAATATCTTATTTTATTTATTGCATTTCTAGGTTGCAGAGCCAAGTCTTTGACATACACAACATTAAAGATGTATTAAAATTTCTTTATTAATTCCAATTTCAGTTGTCATACCAAATAGTCGTCCTGTTTAGTCTCTAAATAACTCTAATGATATATTGTTGTATTTCCGTGTGGCACTTTCTTTCTTTTACTCGTCACATTTGGAGAGGAAGTGAAACCTTGTCAAATTTTCATGACATTTTCCAAAGTTATTGCTTCAGTGAAAAAGGTGTTTGCAAAATTATGCTGCCATCGTTTCGTGTGTAATTAGAGAGAGAGAGAGAGAGAGAGAGAGAGAGAGAGAGAGAGAGAGATGAATGCAGTAATCTCTCCCTCTCTCTAAATCCAAGGCGTTCATCGACTTTTTGATCAATGGTTCCGTAACTTAGGAAATGCCAACTACAAACGTCACATTCCTTCTGAATGTGCTTTCTTTTTACCCCCATGGAAGTCAGTTCGTCCTCTCAAATGAGAGATTGCCTGGGAATAAAAACAAAATACTGGTCAAACTGTTCTTATTAATAAGTAGAGTGAATTACCTTCGAAAACTATCATCTGTTCACTTTTAATCCGAGGTAAAAGTTTATCTGACTAGACTAAAGTACTTACTAAAGGTACGTACCAGGATTACCGTTAGCTTAGCAAAATGTTTCTTTAATCTTTATTATGCTTTTAATTATCAACTTTCCTACTTTTGCCTTCCAAACCTAAAGTTTATCATTATTCTCACTAACAGCCTCCCTGAGGATGCCTTGTAATTGGAATTTCAGAAGTTCAAGCGAAAATACAATGCATCACAACCCTATCACAGTCTCTTCGCAATTTAATAATTTACTTAAATCTTTAGATATTTATTGATTTGTTCATTTTTTTGTCAATAAGTGAGAGCTCTCCTTTCTGTATTTCCCTTTACCTCCTCTCACTTCTCTCTAAGGAACACCACATTTTTTGGAGGCCTGGATTTCAAGTCAATTGTCCCCCTGGGCTTGTTCCAAATGAATAGGCTTCATCAAAGATAACAATGGTTAAAATATTAGCCTCGTTACACTAACGACAGAGAGAGAGAGAGAGAGAGAGGAGAGAGAGAGAGAGAGAGAGAGAGTTAATGGAAAAACTTTGCAAAATACAGAAGTACTACTTCGCCACCCACAGTCCTCCACAGGGCATTACAAGTTAGCAGTAAAGTTGCTCTTTTTATTAAATACAATATGAAACCCTACTTAAATTGGCGAGCAAATTACGCGAATGTTTGTTCTAATGGAGAAAACAGATAATCTAGAAATAATGGAGAGTAATTAAGCGAAGAAAAAATCAGAGTAGGAGCAAGAAGGGATGAAGGAGAATTACATTCTGAACTGGGTTCGGCTCTTTCAATTTGCATACCCATTACCTAGGTAAACAACAGGAATAACTACACCTAATTAACCCCCCCCCCCCCCGCCCCACCCCACACGTCTCTCTCTCTCTCTCTCCTCTCTCTCTCTCTCTCTCTCTCTCTCTCTCTCTCTCCTCAAAGTTTGACCATTGCACATTCACATCCTGTTCTGCATGAATGAGAGAGTAAATATCACATGCCAAAACAAAATCAAATCAACTATTCATGTAGCTCGCTCTTAAGAAATATCGAAATATTTTTCATCACTAGAAAATTCTTTTCGGAATTTTACGCCTTCGTAAAATTGCGATTTTGGCGACACCTCCAATGCAGGAGAGAATCCTTAATGAACGCCGCAAGAGAAATTGGAAAATTTATTTACTTGGAGGACACTTTTTTTCTTCATGAACCCAGAAATATGATTGTACGTATCTATGTGTTATATACATACATACATACATACATATATATATATATATATATATATATATATATATATATATATATATATATATATATATATATATATATATATGTGTGTGTGTGTGTGTGTGTATGTATATATATATATATCACACATATCCACAGGTGAAAAATAAAAGACAGGGTGTAGGTCCTGACCGGTTTCGGTTTTATTTACCCAGATAATGTACTAAACAATGCATTAGAAGCGGCAAAAAAGACCATGTATCAAAACCAAAAAGAACATTACAACACAAAAAATTTGCTTGTACTACTTTATAATAATAATAGGAAAGATATCCCACATCTCCTGAAGAATTTTGGTGTTAATGTATTTTTAAAAACAATAAAACAATGAAACAGGCACTTATTAAGAACTCCCCCGACAAAGCTAAAGGATGTGTATATAAAATTCCATGTAAGTCTTGTGACAACTTTTACATTGGTCAAACGGGGAAAGGACTTGAAAAAAGAGTAGAACAACATAAACAATGTGTGAGATATGCACAGGGAAATAGTGGTGTTTTTGTACATGTTAGTGAGAACACTCATACTATTAACTGTGAAGGGGCAAAAAAGCTTGTGTGCTCTAATAATGCAATGGAAAGGAATATCATTGAATCTACTTTTATAAAAGTTACAACAATAATATGAACATCAGTCAAGGAATGTATAAACTTGATCCTTTAATATCAAAAGAAATTTGTAAACTGTTTAAATTTTTAGGTAGGCAGTAGAGATGTATGGAAATAGGATTATTATATTTGTAAACACAGTAAGTGGGCAGTAGTGGCAATGAGATGTCCAACCCCGCCTCCCTGACACCTGTCAGGTGTGGACTTGTTGTCTCCTACGGTGGGTACCCCTAATCGGTAGTATCCCTTGAGAATTTATTGTAAATTTTAGCCAAATGATTTTTGAAAGCCACTCCTACCTTGACACCTGCCTGTGGGTGGATCTGCAGTCTCAAACGGTTGTGTGTACGTTCGTCAGTACTGTGTCTATAGTATATATACTTTTGACTTCTAATACTATGTATCAGTCCTTTGTCAATAGCTTGAAAATAAAGCCGAAACCGGTCAGGACCCACACCGTCTCTTATTTTTCACCTGTGGATATGTGTGATAAACGAATCACGTGCTAAAGTGAGTATAATCATATATATATATATATATATATCTATATATATATATATATATATATATTATATATGCGTAAATGCTCTTAACTGTCTAGGTTTCCTGTCAGCATCAGGGACAGACCAAGAGCAATCTCAACTAATCCTCTTTGGAGAGGATGACACCCGACGTGATATCGCCCGTTGCTTAATGGCTAAAATTTACTGGGGCGTCAAAGGGAGATTTCTGCCTAGCGTCTCTCTCTCTCTCTCTCTCTCTCTCTCTCTCTCTCTCTCTCTCTCTCTCTCTCTCTACATATAAACAAGTATCTTTAGTCTAGCGAAAGAATAGAGTGAAATATTCATATATTGTGAACCTCCAGATTCGTCCATTCAAGTGATTGCACACAAAGGCCAACAGGCAGGCGGCAGCTGGGACAGAAGCAAAAGGTATTCAAATGAAGCTCAGTGGAACGGAAAACGACTGGAACAGACTGTTCCAGGAATTCGGTGATTTATAAAGCTGTTATTTCATGAGACGCTTCAAGCGTGGCCGTTCTATCTATTATTGTGGGAACGCGGAATACCGAAAGAAATCTTTAGTTGTGTATAAATCAATTCAGAGAAATGTACATTTGTGAAAGTTCAATACATGAGTACCTCATTTTGACAAAACATTAATTTGTTATACATCTGCAATTAATGCTATATGAAAATACAAATATATTATCGTAAATATTGATGAACATTTAAATTATTTAGTCATTAAAACTCTACAATTTCAACTTTTCTACAGTTAAAAGTATTGATGAGTCATCGTTGTGACTATACATCTTAGGCATTCATAACATGAGTTAAAAACCTTACGATCTGTAATGAATTACAGGAAAGTAATTTTCTATGAGTAGCAATACACACCTCCTCCCGCAAATACATAGTGTGTGGTATACTGATTCATACTTACCTATTTCCTTACATCTTTCCCTGCACATAACAAACTATACACAAGAAACATCTATGTGTTTTGATTTTTTCTTTACGAAATTTTGCAAAAAAGAATCTAAAATGGCATGACAAAATCCTTGCCAGTATGTGGGAATTTTTCCTCTTTACTACTGATATCTTAAGTACAAAAAATCATAATTCATCGCTTATATGTATGTGTGTGCATGTGTGTGTGTGTGTGTGTGTGTAGTCCACCCAATTGCTTGGAAAATTGGAAAATAGCTTGAAGTTAATACACATAACAGGCAAAAAATTAAAAAAAAGGAAAAGAAAACGTTATAAAGAAAACATTACAATAGAATGATTTCGTGTCTGCAAACATTTTGGTAAGAATTGTTCACATAAAAGATTTAAAAACGATTTTGGAAAACTTCTTGACAACAATCGTTTTAGTTTGAGAGAGAGAGAGAGAGAGAGAGAGAGAGAGAGAGAGAGAGAGAGAGAGAGAGAGAGAGATCCAATATTCAAAATCATTATTAACCCCGCATTTATATCGAGTATTTAACTCTACAGAGCTAGCAAAAATTAGGCAAATTCATCAAAAAAAAGTTTATTGAAATCCATTGCACCTATGTACACTCACACACACACACACACACACACACACATATATATATATATATATATATATATATATATATATATATATATATATATATATATATATATATATATATATATATATATACAGGTAGTCCCCGGGTTACGACGGGGGTTCCGTTTTTGAAACGCGTCGTAAGCCGAAAATTGTTGTGAGCCAGAACGACGTCGGAAAAATGTATTAAACTAATAAAAAAAGTTTCCTGATGTTTTATGTACAATCTGGAGTTGTTTTCATCCAAAAAATGGTGGTTCTGGAAGGTGAAAGTACACAATTAGTACAAAATACTACACAAAGTCCTGAATGCAATATGTAAAGTAGAGTATATCAAGAGCAAAAGAGTGAATGTATGTATAATTCCTTACTTTTAGTTTAAAGTTGTTGTGCTATGTAACTCTGGACAAAGTTTTTTGTAGCCATGTGGCTACAAAAAACTTTGTCATTCAGGGGTTCTGGGATTCTGAAATGTAAAAGAAATATCATATTAATAGTATTGTAGTCCTCTATGCAATAAAGTATACTATTACAGTAGTACATATACCATACAGTGGTTTATAAGATATAACATGTTAAAACTTAGTTAGGAATTCCTTACATACTTTCCAACTTTTAGTGAGTCTCAAAGCTGTTAGCTAGGTTGTGGGAGATGGAGATGGAGATAGTATGCATGTCTAGGGAGCCTACAATGATAAGGATAATTACAGGGTAGTACATATGTGTATGTACAGTAATAGAAGTTCTATATTATTTCAGGTATTTCAGAAAGCTATGTTTAGTACTAGGTACAGTAAAAACTAAAAAAGATGAATTCCATACCTAATTTCAGCGTGCTTTTTACAGATGACAGGCTAGGATGAGGGAGCTTGAAAAGGTGATGGGCAGCCTGGAATGATATAGAATATTAAAGGACAGTATGTAACCACTTAAGTACAAAATGTACTGTTACATAATAAACAATTTATACACATTAAAAACAGTTGAGAATTCCTTACTTTTAGTGAAATAAAAAGATATAGGCTATGTAACATGAAGAAGTTAGTTATGTACAGTAGAGGTCTGGTTTATGTAGTACGTACAAGGTGCATGTCAGTCTGGAATGATAATGTACATATGATTAGTAAAGTTACATTTATTAACCCTCTTACGCCGAAGCCCTAAAAATCAAAACCTCTCCTGTATGCCGGCGCCGGTTTGGAGTGAGCGCGGAACCGGAAAAAATAATTTTTTCAAAAAATCACAGCGCGCTTAGTTTTGAAGATTAAGAGTTCATTTTTGGCTCATTTTTTTTTCATTGCTTGAAGTTTAGTATGCAATCATCATAAATGAAAAATAATATCATTATCATATGTAAATAATGCGATATATGGTAGCGAAAAAAAATAAATTCATAGATAATTGTATTCAAATCACGCTGTGCAAAAACCGGTCAAAGCTAACGAGTTACTTTTTTTTTCGTTGTATTGTACACTAAATTGCAATCATTTTGATATATAATACATAGTAAAACAATAAAAGCAACACCGGAAAAATATTATCACAAAATGATGTACGAATTCGTAACGAGCGGACGTAAAAAAATGTTATTTCAAAAAAATTCACCGTAATTCTAAATAATGTTCTAGAGACTTCCAATTTGTTTCAAAATTAAGACAAATGATTGAATATTACGATACTGTAAGAGTTTTAGATTAGAATTGCAGATTTCGACCATTTCGGACGAGTTAAATTTGACCGAATGTCGAAATTTTAATATATATGTTCATATGCACATATTTCGAAGATGGAAAAAGCTACAACCTTCAAATTATTTTTTATTGTATTTTTCACATGTAATTTGCGCACATTTTGATATATAAAAACTCTATAAAAAGGCTAATATGAAAAGGAGCAAATATTAGGATAATGCCATGTACGTATTTCGGAGACTTGCGGCCGCGAATCGGCGCGCCGGAGTGAAGGTAAATATATTTTTCAAAAATTCACCATAAATCACAATATTGTTTTAGAGACTTCAAATTTGTTTCAAAATTAAGAAAAATGACGGAATATTACTAGGCCGTAAGAGTTTTAGCTTACAATTGCGTTTTTCAACTATTCGGTAGAGTCAAATTTGACCGAACGTGGTTTTTTTTCTATTTATCGTGATTTATATGCAAATATTTCGAAAAAAGAGAAAAGCTACAACCTTCAATCATTTTTAGTTGTATTCAACATGAAATTGCGCACATTTTCATATATAAAAACTTTATGTAACAGCTAATTTTAAATGGTGCAAACATTTCGACAATCGCACAAAAAAATTCTGATTTTTTCGGAAGAGTTACCGCGCGAACGTAATTTTTTTTTTTTCATAAATTCACCATAAATCGAAATATTTTGCTAGAGACTTCCAAGTCGTTGCAAAATTAAGGTAAATGATTGAATATTACTAGAATATAAGAGTTTTAGCTTACAATTGCGTTTTTAGACCATTTCGGTAGAGTCAAAGCTGACCGAAAGTTGAAATTTTTGCACTTAACGTTATTTATATGAAAATATTTCAAAACTGATAAAAGCTACAACCATGGGTTGTTTTTTGTTGTATTGTGCATGAAATTGCGCACATTTCCATATATAAAACTTTATGTAACGGCAAATTTAAAAGGGTGCAAACATTAGGACAATCGCACGAAAAAATTTATCGGAAGAGTTATAGCACGAAACGTAAGGAAAAAGTTTTTTCATAAATTCACCATAAATCGAAATATTGTGCTAGAGACGTCCAATTTGTTGCAAAATGAAGGCAAATGATTGAATATTACTATAATATAAGAATTTTAGCTTACAATTGCGTTTCTCGACCATTTCTGTAGAGTCAAAGTTGACCGAGGTTGAAATTTTGCACTTATCGTTATTTATATGAAAATATTTCAAAATTGATAAAAGCTACAATCATGAGTATTTTTTAGTTGTATTGTGCATGAAATTGCGCACATTTTCATATATAATACTTCATGTAAAGGATAATTTAAAATGGTGCAATAATTATGTCAAAGTGACGAAATAATTTCCGAGATGTGTCACTGATACTTTTTAGTGCGATAAGAAAGAAATTCGCGCTTGCGCGCCTGCGTAGCGATTGTAAACAAAACAACGCCTTGATCCGTGAACTCCCAGCATCCCCCAAGGCGCGTGATACAAAAGTTTTCGGCTGGTAGGCCTATAAGTATTTTTCCGCGAATTTTAAAAAAAACTTTTTTGAGCCGACGTATGATACGTCCAATCGGCATACGGGAGACATTTTGACTCGACGTTTAATACGTCCAATCGGCGTAAGAGGGCTAAATATATACTAATGTATATACACTATGTACATATTACATATGCAATAAAATGTATAAAAATTCATTAAAAAAAAGTTTCCTTACCAAATTCTAGTGGTTGGCTTGCTTACTGGGATGGGCATAGTATGGTGTAGATGAGAATGGCTGGGCTATGGAGTGGAATTTGCAGGCGCTTGGGAGTCTGGAATGATAAAAAATAAAAATTATAGGGTATTAACTACTGCACACAATAGGTATATGTCGTATTATTTACTGTTTGACATATGTACAATTTAAAAAATGAAGAATTCTTTTACCTGATGGAGTTGGAGAGGTGATAGTACTAGTGTCAACTGATTTGGGCTCTGAGGAGGCTACATCTAGATCTGGAAAGAATGATAGGGTACATAATAAGGTGGATGTAGTACTTAGTGTACATACACTTTTTTATAAAATTTCTATTAGCAATTTATAAAACATTTAAAAAAAATTGTTAAAGATTCCTTACTTGATGAATAGGGTGGGACATCAAAACCATGGAAAGGCTCAAGGTCATCTGGGTCATCATCACTATCAAAGGGTTCTGGAATGATACATAAAGAAAAATATTAGGTTATGCAACATCAAACACATTATGTAATAGTACATAGTATGTATGTAATAATGTAGTACAAACAATTTCCAACATGAAAATGAGAAAAATGAAATTCCTTACCTACTAGAGGTGGACGGGCTGCTACGGAGGGTCCAGGTAGTACAGGGGGGTCTGGATTTGGCATCACTTCTGCAATAGAAATACAAATAATGAAAATTAATGAAGTTACAATACACTAACATTTATATTAAAAAATTAACACTTTCATATTAGTTTACGTATGTACATTTTATATTACAGTATGTAAACAAAATAAATTAAAAGAGTTCAGAATTCCTTAACAGGACTAGGAGTGGGAGGTGGTACTGGAGATTTGTAGAAGAAAGTGTCAAGCCTAGACTGCACACTTTTCTTCATCTGCTTCTCCTTCAGGGTTTCCTTGTAAAAAGTTACCAAATCCATGATCCCTCTTCGGATTCTGTCAAACCTGGCAACGTTAGGGTCTTCTCCCTCAAAAGAAGCCAAGGCTCTCTCCAGATGAGTAAAACCCTCTGACAAGCCTTTGACAGTTAATGACCTGGGTTTTGGGTCTGGTACCTCTAACTCCTCCTCAATCATCTGCTACTCCAGCTCAATGAGGTCCTCTGATGACAACTCCTC
>NC_061109.1:62173769-62178769 GCF_015104395.2 Macrobrachium nipponense
TGAAACACTAGATGGTAATCCCAACAAGTCTTTGACTTCCTTTCAACCTGTTTGTCACATGAGCAGGATAAATCGTCAACGTATGCTTCCATGTTTGAGGGACCTTAGCCCCTGGATTTCCTACGCCATAGCAGCACTGGGATATAGTAACCTTAGCATAACGAATAACCAGTATATTCCTTGAAAATATGTACTAAATGAATATAAAATAAAGAAAATGACATTCCCTGAATCGATATTACCTATCAGAAGCTACTCATGAAAGCATCCTACTTTCGAGATGTTAAAAGTATGTATGACCTACTGGAGATGTCCATAAAATTGATTACTAAAAAAAAATACATGTTTGAGCTACTTTTTACTAACAGCATCTTCCACGTTTTTGTCACTCTTCCCTTTTTTAATATAGGTTATTATTACTGTTATTATTAATATCATGTGAGAAAAATGCCAGTTAAGTGATGTTTGTGTTTGCTTTCTCTTGTTATACACACATTTTCACTTGGGAAAATTTACACAAGATTGCTATGTAAAACGAAAATTTCACTTAATGTGTCTTTTCTTCCTGTTATCATTTGAAACGTGATTTTTCATCAGTTTTTTTTATCATATAATTATTATTATAGATTTTCGAATTCTCCTCACAACTTTAATATTTTTTGAAAGAAATACCAGTGACTGGAGTTGTGATTAGTGATTTCTACCGAATTCTTTTGAGAACTTTCTCTCGTCATGAAACGTTTCATAATGTTTCGAATCTTACATTTCTCGCCTTTTGATAAATATGGATGCTCAGATGATCACTGGAACACCTGAAGCAGTTTTTACCCGGGTATGAGTGTGAACGTGTGAATATCTGAAGTGTGCAATCTTAAGTATGTACCATACTAGATGCAAAATGAAAACTGAAGTATATTGAAACTGGAATCAATTCTGTCTGACGAATTTGATATTTCGAATTCAGGAACTTATTTTTGAGCCTACTTAAGTTTACGACCTTTTGAATAGTTTCCAAGGAATGTATTCTTATAATAATAATAATAATAATAATAATAATAATAATAATAATAATAATAATAATAATAATAATAATAATAATAATAATAATAATAATATTAGTTTTATACTGTCTTATATAAATACTCATTATCATCGTAGAAAGACATTTAAATACAAAGGTAAAAGGCTCCTTCTATGTTTTGCCCAAGCAAAAGCAATGGACACAATTCTTCATGTTTAAGCAGTCGAGTTGGTAAAGTTGCTGCACAAAATCATTAGACAAACCACTGGGTGGAAAAGGGTAGACTTAATTGCTAAATGTCAGCGGAGCTTAGCAATTACCTGGCTGTGAAATACTATGATCTAACACCGCAAGTTTGTAATTTATTCGACTTCAAAAGTTTCTGGAAGTTTTGTCAGCGCATCCACTTGAAATAAAGTTGTTTCGTGAAGCTGTTTCGCGAAAGTTATTCCACGGAAGAATTGTCCAGAAACTCGGTGCATTGCATTATAAAATTATGCTGCCGAATATTTACTCGAGGAAAGCTCAAGTTTTCTATTTTCAATTCTATTCTCTTTCCACAAAGTAAAATCATTAGAGGAATTCCTGGAGACGGAAAGTTTACAATTGCATAATTCTCGATTTCTTGTATGTTCTTGTTGTGTCAAGTACGCTGAATTTCTTGAAGTCTTCGTCAGCAGACGTATAACTCTGTCTGATAACAATTGTTCATTAAGTTGACTTAAAAAGGTTATATTGACATTTTACTCTCTCTCTCTCTCTCTCCTCTCTCTCTCTCTCTATACACATATCTAGCAATATACCTCATTTGATATATACGGGTTTGTATGCTAAAGTTTGTTTGACAACTTTATGAAGTAACATTGATTACTTCTAAAATTACTTCATCTCTCTCTCTCTCTCTCTCTCTCTCTCTCTCTCTCTCTCTCTCTCTCTCCCCACCCCGAGCTGAAGCCTTATTCCACCTTATTCACCTACAACGTAAAACAATTACCGGAGAAGTGAGAACAAAAGCAAACGAGGAGAGCAAAGAACAAATGTTACTTGTTCCTTCAGAAATCCAAATTCTAATGAGTTCTCCCCTTCCATATTCCCCGCTCCCCTAGAACGAGATGATTTTACATAATCCTCGGGAACACTAAATCAGAGAATAGGATTCCTGGGAAGCTGTAGGACTGTTTTTCGGTGCTTGGAATAGGACATTCCTTATAATCCCTCCTCCATCTGAGCGCTTGGAATGCGAGATAACGGCCAAGGATTAAAATTCGGGGATTGTAATTGCTAATTCCGGTTGACTCTGACGAGCGGTGGGAAGGTCTGTCGAGGCTCTGTGGTTTGTTGTTTGCTTTTGTTTACTAGGGAAACAAAGAACGTTTCATGAAGTAGTTAATGGTAAATTAGTTAACAGAAATGTTAAAGAAGTCAGGATGCATTAGACAGAGGATGGTGGGAAAGGCTGATAGGAAAAAGCGACTCCGTACGGAAATGGGAAGAGAAGAAAGGCTTCAGATCATGTTATGGTAGTTATATTTGTGCATAGTACACACACACACACACACACACACATATATATATATATATATATATATATATATATATATATATATATATATATATATATATATATATATATATATATATATATATACATATATGAGTGTGTGCATACATGCGCACACACACACACATATAAATATATATATATATATATATATATATATATATATATATATATGAGTGTGTGTGTGTGTGTTTCCACATACATATGCATCCCTGGCAGCAAAGTGGGGTGTGGGAAAGGGGTGAAATTGAAAAATAACTGAAAACGACAGATATTGCTGTCTAATCCTTAGTTTTCGAGGTCACTGTGATAAATAGGATGTCCCGATGCCCTTTAAATCCAAGTTCAGCTCCGAAAGGAAGGGGGGGCGTGTGAGAAGTGTGTGGGAAGGGGATTACATGAAAACATAACTGAAGACGACAAATATTAGTGTCTAACACAGATTTTGAAGTTGCTGAGATGGATAGAGACATTGCCAATGTCCTCCATCCAAGTCCAATTTCAGCCCTGATTAGAAGGGGGTGTGGGAAGGGGATCATACATAAAAAAACCTAAAACAACAGATATTAGTGTCTAATTTATAGTTTTCAACGTTGCTGAGATGAATAGTGACACTTCTAATCTCCTTTAAGTCTAAGCTCAGCCCTGATATGGGGGGGGCGGGTTTGGGAAGGATATTAGTGTCTAATTTATAGTTTTCAACGTTGCTGAGATGAATAGTGACACTTCTAATCTCCTTTAAGTCTAAGCTCAGCCCTGATATGGGGGGGGGGCGGGTTTGGGAAGGAGGTGACATGTAAAAATAACCGAAAACTACTGATATTAGAGTCTAATCCCTAATTATTGAGGTTGCTGAGAATGATAGTGACACTCCCAAAGCCCTTTAAATCCAAGTTCAACCCCAGGGAGGTTGGTCAAGGAGGGGTGAAAAATAAAATGTCAAAAATGACAGCTATTTGTGTCTAATCCATAGTTTTGAGGTAGCTGGGATGAATAAGGACACACCCAATGCCCTTCAAGTCCATGATCAACCATAAGAGAGAGAGAGAGAGTGGGGGTCGGGGGGTTGGAGGAGAGAGAGAGAGAGAGAGAGAGAGAGAGAGAGAGAGAGAGAGAGAGAGAGAGAGAGAGAGAGAGAGAGAGAGAGTTTTATTCAGTTTTCCCGGGCAGCGCCAGGTTGGTCAGCTGTATATATCCAGATTTCCAAATAATTACCATTGTGTACACATTGCTCATATGGTGACTTTATACAATCCAGCATGGCAACGAACTTCTTAGCTACTTATCAGAATAATTTCATAAGACGAGAATTAAATGGAACACAGATTCAGTTCCCCGAATTACCCGAAGAGCCTCCCTAATTATCGTGATGCCTGACGTAATTATCCCAAATGACAGAAACTCAAGCAGTGAAAACGTTATGACTGCCATTCCAGCGTGGGATGTTTGCTAAGGGCCCACTTGATGTGAAAGGCTTAATTTGCAAAGAGGATCGTCTCTCTAGCAGGTCGAAATTTATGATTTATGGCAAAGCACTGGGGCACTTTCAGCCATTCAGCTCTCAAAGGGAGTTGGATTGGTTGGACAGCAAACTGGAAACACGGAAGTGGGAATGCAAGTACAGTAAATGCTAAAAAAATTGCTCAGCTACGGGCCAAAAGGACATTGCAAACACTCTTCAGTGATGCCTACAGTGTACCTCAAGTCTATCCTTCTACGGGATTCGTATTGCAGCGAAATTAATTAACGTCTACAATATCAGAGAGAAAATTTGCAGACCATTGCGGAAATCAATCCTTTCATCTATTCACTTGAATTATTACAAATTTTCATACCTATGGAATCCATCTTCTTTTTTTTTATTTCATCATCATACTCCTTCCTTATTTTTCAGGTTTCTTTTTTATTTTTTTTAACATGTTCTGAAAGAAGGCAAGGACCTAAAACTCTGGAATTTTATGCTATTGGACTTTGGTGTCCAGAATTTTTCGTTGTCTACATTCAGCCTTCGTGCATTAATAAAAAGATTCTCGTTTCTTCCTGTTGTTGTCTGCCGTTATTGCAATGTGACCTTTCGTGAATATTTTTAGATGGATGTAGCTTCCAGCACTCTCTCTCTCATACGCATTATTTTAAAAATATATATATAATCTATAATGTATCTATATAATATCATATATATATTATACATATATATAATATATAATATATAGTACATATTAGAATTCTTCATATATAATTTACTGTATATATATGAATAACTTGATCACGAAGTATATAAAGTATATATGTATAAATATGGGTTTTTGCCACGAAGGAAAATTGAAAAGCGAGATAGCCAAGAACTTTCGGTCTAGCACGACCCTTTACTAAGGCATAAATGATCATACAGAGGAAAAACATAGTAAAAGTAGGCTT
>NC_061109.1:62183769-62194245 GCF_015104395.2 Macrobrachium nipponense
GGGACTATGGTATCAAAACGGATAGGGTGATACGTGCAAACAGACCAGACGTGACGTTGATTGACAAGGTCAAGAAGAAAGTATCACTCATTGATGTCGCAATACCATGGGACACCAGAGTTGAAGAGAAAGAGAGGGAAAAATTGGATAAGTATCAAGATCTGAAAATAGAAATAAGAAGGATATGGGATATGCCAGTGGAAATCGTACCCATAATCATAGGAGCACTAGGCACGATCCCAAGATCCCTGAAAAGGAATCTAGAAAAACTAGAAGCTGAAGTAGCTCCAGGACTCATGCAGAAGAGTGTGATCCTGGAAACGGCACACATAGTAAGAAGAGGTGATGGACTCCTAAGGAGGCAGGATGCAACCCGGAACCCCACACTATAAATACACCACAGTCGAATTGGAGGACTGTGATAGAAAAAAAAAAAAAAATAATAATAATAAATAATAATAATAAAATAATAATAAAATAAATAATAAATAATATTATACCAGATTTTCTTTGTGATCTCAGAGTTTGAAATCAGATAATAGCTGTACCAATGATGTCAAATTATGGATATTCTATAAATATTTGAGCAAATCATTATGAATGGTTATGAAGATAATTACGAGAAGTTGAGGGGTAGCACCTGATGTAATAATGAGTCAGTCTGGCCTGATTTAACATTATTTTTGCGTAACGTAACTATTTAAATGTTATATCATTATAATCATAAATCCTTTTTCTTCAATGGGGTGATTTCAAATGAATTCATTATACCATGAACTCATTAACGAGGAGGGAAAAAAGGGCAAATTAATTTACTCCCCTGTCGGAAAATGTGTAGAACTGAGAAAAGAGGTGGGCAGAAATCCTCACCGAAAATGAAGAAAACCTTTATGGGATAGAAGGACCCAAATAAACAGACTCGAATAATGAAGAGTGATAAAATTCATTTTATATTCAAACTCCCTTAGGGATTGAGTCTTTTGACTAAAAGACTTAATTTATTGGATGTTTGATCATCACAATGTAGGTAGGTATAGTCTCCCGACAAGTTTTTTTTTTTAAATTGGTAAATTGTGAGATATGATACACAAAAGACTCATAAAAAGGAATCCGGTTACCTAGAATTAAAAGGATGGTACATGTGAGGGGTAAAAGGATTAAAAGGAGACAGGTAAAACGACCAATGAATAATGTAATATATATATATATATATATATATATATATATATATATATATATATATATATATATATATATGTGTGTGTGTGTGTGGTGTGTGTGTGTGTGTGTGTGTGTGTGTGTGTGTGTGTGTGTGTGTGAATACCACAGGAAAATGATAGCCAGAAATTGACACGAACGTAAAATTTGTCCTGTTATACGCCTGATCATATTCCAAATTGGACAGCTATGAAGCAACAATTTCACAAAGCAAATCCTCTTATGGTTCATACGTTCTGTCGGGTCACTGGAATGTCCTAAAGGATTTCTTGCTAATTTACAGCATCGACCTGTTACGGAACTGAACATATAAAGGATATTTTTCATCATTTAGATAATTTATAGTTATTCCTAATCCACAATGGAGCAAAAAAATCGATGAGAAATTCACCGATAAGAAATTAACACAATGAGGCTTAGTTGCATATGAATTTTCATAGAGGACATTCATGTGTTATGTTGATGAATAAACTGAAATCTTACCAATTATTTGTCTGGTCAAATTCCAGTTTAAGTTCCATATTTCTTTTCGCTCCATTAAATGACTCCAATTGGTAAAAAAAAAAAAACAAAAAAAATAATATAAAGGATCCTTCAATAACTGCTGTTTCTGAAATCCTGACTTTATTTAAACTTAATGTGTCTAAGGAAAAATGGTTTTTAATTAACTAAAAAAGTTTTTAAATCAGAAGTATCGTATTTTGCAATCTCGAACTTGCTTTTTCCGTGGGGAAGGGGCTCGATGGTGACTAGGGTGAGAGGGGGTAGTAATACTTTCTAACACCTCCATATATTATATATATATATATATATATATATATATCTATATATATATATATATATATATAATATATATATAGATATATCTATATATATATTATATATATATATATATATACTATATATATATAGATATAATATATATATATATATATATATATATATATATATATATATATATATATATATATATATCACTATTTCCCACCCATTAAAGCTCTCCTATGTATATCATTTACAACTTCGGTCATAAAATGAATAAGAAATCAGTGCGAAGAAAACATTTATGTAGGGTTACAAATGTCTATAAGCATAAGCAACATTTATATAGGAGATTTCTGTCAAAACTACTGGGACTATCGTATACAAATTCTCTCTCTCTCTCTCTCTCTCTCTCTCTCTCTCTCTCTCTCTCATGATGACTGACAGAATGACATGCAAACGATGCCGACAATATTGCTAATTATAACTAAATCAACAATAATAATAATGTCCAGGCTTTACTTTCATGTATGGAATTACCAATTAAGAATTTCCCCATAAAAGAAGGAGTTTTGAATTTGGGTCCAAATCACAGCCATTGGTCGGTCGTCCTACAAAAGAACTAAGAAAAGTGGGTCTCTCATCAATCCGAGACGAAAAGAAAAAGGCATCGTCTTAAATCTTCTATTGACTATTGGGGCTTAATGGAGAAGGATTGAAAACAGCTCTTCATCCATCAAATCTGTTCGGTGAAAAAGGATGCTTCTGATGACGAGGAATTGTGGGAAATATTCGGAAAGATTGACAAGCCCTGGTGGATAATCCGCTCGTTGTAAAAATAAATAAATAAATAATTGGAAGAATTAGCTCTATTTATTTCATTCTTTTCGTTTATATTAAGAATGGCAATAAATTCGGTCTGTTTTACTTAGAATTGTAAAATAATAGGAAGGTGAAGAGTACACTCTTACCATACAATGGGAGAAAATACAGGTATTTATCCGTAAGAAGTGATAAAGTCGTAAAATATTAGCGAGCTACTTCCCTTTCACATGTATATATTAGTGTACGTAGATGTATATTTACTTGATATTTCATCCCATGAATTATTTATTAAGCTAATTCATATAAAAATTTTCAAGGTTCTCGGTAATCAAAATCTCCTTTCAAAAGTTTCCAACAAAAAGAGGATGTTTGCAAAATAATAATAATAATAATAATAATAATAATAATAATAATAATAATAATAATAATAATAATAATAATAATAATAATAATAATAATAAAATAAAACATACATAAATAAATAAGCAAATAACTCTGCTTTCGATAAAGGATCAAATATATTACCCCAATGGAAATGAATTCATTACTTGGATGTGGATGCATTTACTCCATGTTAGAATAAATGAATGACCTTATTGACAACTGTAGTTTGTTACAACCAACAGGAAGGAGAGGAAATCGCCTTCACAGAACCCTATTGGAAAGTTGAAATAGAAATTGAATAAATCAATTTCCATCAACACCATACTATCAGCAACCACATCACAGAGTCAGTCCCCAAAGTCAATTAGTACTGATGATTTCTCAATCAGTTTTCACCAAACACCAGCAAAAACAAGGCATCCAAAACACTTGAGCAAAATTCATATGAATTCGCTAGGGAAAAAACTAATAGAAATACACTGGACTTTGGACGTTTTAGCATAAATGAAGGCCTTCCCTTGTGTTTGATTGTAACCTTAAAACAATATGATCGAAACATTTAACTTGAAGAAAAACAAATAAAAGTTGGTTTTAAAAGAACTAAAGCTTCATCCATGAAAGCGGAAAATAATTTTGCTATAGACACTACTTATGAATAAATTTGAGAGCAAAAAACGAGGGAAATCGAAAAGTTTCAAAAGGAAACATTAGGTAGGCATTACATCAATAGACTTCATTACTTGATGAAATGAAATTATCTCTACCGTTAATGCACACATGCGATATCATCATGCAATGACGTCATAAGGTTAGATTGTGATTGGTTCAAATGAAGTCGGTCTTATGCCAGCACGGGACGTTGCTCAGCGGCGGCTCTGAAGTGTGGGTAATTACATGAAAAAAAGGAAGGAAGGAAGTACGGAAGGTAGGTAGGTAGGTAGGTAGGTAGGTAGGTAGGTAGGTAGGTAGGTAGGTAGGTAGGTAGGTAGGTAGGTAGGTAGGTTGTTATTATTATTATTATTATTATTGTTGTTGTTGCTGTTATTGTTGTTGTTAGATGCAGATCCTTCAGTAAAAATAAAGAATCCAACTAAACTAAAATCCTAATGATCTGATTCCTAGAATTTCAAGGTAACGTTTTCTTTCGATTTCCCGAACCTTTCAGACATCGAAATAGAAATAATTGTCCCAAAAACAGATAATAGAACTAATCTGTAACTCATTTCCACTCCTACTTTCCATTCACTTCCTTTCAAACAATATTATTACAATCCAATCCCCTTTCATGAAGAAAAAGCAAAGGATTTTGGATACAAAGAAAGTAAGTAGAAAGTATTCCTTTGCCGAAATGTCGCTATCTGATATTCATTCTGCGTTCCGTTTTACTTCATTTCAACCAATATAAAACCAAAACTATCGAATGCAATCCACCAAAAAAGGAAAAAAGCTAAGAATTTTTTGGCACAAAAAAAATTTATTTACATATATAGCCAGTTTATTACTTTAAATAGGAAGAGAAAGACTACCAGTGGCATATTAAAAATGCTCAGTGTTTTCCACCCAATAATATTCCGCGCTCTAAACTGTGGAAAAGTGGAATACGAACATTGCTCAAATCCGACCCAACTGAAAATTTAGCAAAAACAGCTGCTAGCAAATCGACTCGGTAGGGGGCAACTCAAGCGAGTGCAATTGAAATTTCTTCTTTAGTAAAGTCATGGTAATTCCATGGCTTAATTGCCCATGCGGTCATTATTCACTTGAGGGGGGGAAGGGGGTGGGGACTACGGCGCGCACACGCAGCTCCTGGGGAGTCGAAGTTATGATTTCCAGTAGAGAGCTCAGTCCAAAATCATTTCTGACTTGCGCTGAAGCGGGAAGTCATACAAAAGTGAATAATAGTTTTAGCCTGTACACGTTTGCTGAGACGATGTATAAAATCTTTCCTTTTTGTATTAGGTACTATAGATTTGTTGCTTTGTTACATGAATCTCGACCATTTTTCTATGGATGTCGTTTCTTTTCAAACATTTACGTGTTGATCATATTTTTTCTCGAATAATTATTATTTTCGAAGAGGAATTTTTTTCATATTTATTTCCAAAACGCTTTAAAAACTTTGTGACGTAATAGTATGTTTGTACATATCCAGAAACCTGCCATAAATTTCAACTTGAAACATACGACAGTGGCCGCTGTTCCAGGAACATTGCCTTCATGTAGCTAGGTATACCAGGGCTTCTTCAGTAACCTTTCAATTTACATTTAAGAAACAAAATTGTCTTCTAATGAATTGGAAGGAAGCAAATAAGACCTGAGCTGAAAATAGAATATAGTTTGATTCCTGTCAGTCAAGCACATCTGTATATAATAGCAATAATTGGCCATTGATGTTCATTTATCACTTTAATGTAACAGTTGCAAAAACTCGAATTTTCGTTTGTAATTTTTTTCATGGTTAACTTTACCTCTGAACATAATCAAGCTTCAAGTAAATATGTATATTATCCTCATGAATAACTTGATCATGAAATATATAGGACGTGATGCTCTACGTATAAATAAAAATAATGCCACGGTGGAAAATGAAAAACGAGAAGAGAACTGAGATCTTTCGGTCTTAACGACCCTTTACTAAAGGATCTCAGGCAGTTCTAGATTTATAAGAGCTCTTCGGAAATTGGAGACATTTAAAATATTGTACCATCTCTCTCTCTCTCTCATTCTCTCTCTCGTCGTCTCTCCCCGTCTCTCTCTATCCTCTCGTCAGCGTTTAAAGGGTTTAAAGGTTTATGGACCTCTCTCTCTCTCTCTACTCTCTCCTCCATCTCTCTCTCTCCTCTCTCTACTCTGTTTCTTCTAAACAGCTTTAGCGGATTTTCTCCTTGATGAAAGCAATAGAGCCTCATTTCTCTTATGTATTACGCTCTCATAAAATCCTTGAGCGTAAAAAAAATCTCAAGATTGGCTGTCATCTAGATAATTTCCTCCTTTGACACAAAGGAAACTTCTCTTTTTGTCATAAAACGATGAAAATAAAAAATTATATATATAGTTTTTCCCATTCCTTCTTGGCGCTTACTTCCAGTGAGGTTCAATAATGAGACACAAATATGGGTCCAGGTAAGTTTTTTAATTTAAAAACAATAATTTACAAATGGGTTCCCCATGCAATATGACCGGTGACGTAAATACGCAATTAATCAGGATATGGAAATAAAATGTCAATTTCATGGCAATGAATAAAGGAAACAATTTTACGTAATACTTGTATAAAGGGGTAAAGACAATTGGAAATCGTATGAAGTACAAATTATAACATTATTTTAATGGATACATGAAATTGATAATCGGAGGTTTGATAGGGGAAGAGCCATTTGCCGATTATAGAGGGAATAAGAACGTAAGGCTTGTAGGAATATGCAAGTAGTTCATTTGATGGAAAATTGGGTCTCAGTTTAAACTGAGCTAACTTTCCCCGTCTTTTAAAGAGGCGATGAGATCATTCAGAGAGAGAATATGAGAAGTAGGTTTACTAAACAGTTACAACTGTTGCAAAGGAAATTTTAAATGATGGATTTTTCTGGAAGGAGGGTTAATGGCTGATTGTCAGGCGTTCATAAGAAAATAAGGAGAGAATTGTCAAAAAGTAAAGTTAACAGCAATTTTATGTAGTTATCACGTTTATTAATTTGTGGATTCCGATACATCTGCTTTTGAAACTGAAAATTTTGTATTCCTTCTCACCAATCTTCACAGAAATCTACGAATTATTAAAGGATTTCGGTGCGATTTTAAAAGATTAATCAGATTACAAAAAATGGATCTAAATTCAGACTAGGGTCCAGAATTTTATTTTAATTATTTATTTATTTTCTAGAAAAAGGTAAGGTGGATGTTCCAATCTGAGTCCTTCTCAATCAATGTTTAATAACACAAGAGTTGTGAAGTGTTTAACCTTCATTATCCCTAAAATGTGAGGTCATAAAGGAGTTGGTCTTTATGAAACTGGCAGCAGGAACCTACAATATCTTTAAGAACATACTGCTATTGCGAAATCTGGGGCAATATTTTCAGTTGCTGCGAAACGGCAACTTAAATTATAAAGTATTTGTGGGAGAATATGTCGCTTCTGGTTGTAACTGCATAAGGAAGCCTCTCTAAATTATTATTTCACTTTTTTTTATCTGGACTTCATATACCTACACACTCTCTCTCTCTCTCTCTCTCTCTCTCTCTCTCTCTCTCTCTCTCTCTCTCTCTCTCTCTCTCTCCCCATGTTCTGAAGTGTTTGCGATCTACTACAAAATTAAATTTTCTCGGAAGGTTTGTTCAGAGGCATCACGTTTTCTTTATTCTATTCTAGTGCATGGAGGCAAAAGGAGGTTTAAATTCGATTTATTCTCTTGAAAGCCCCGGAATCTTTCGATGGCAAATCCCGTCTTTCGAAAGACTAAAAGAAAAGAGAATTATTGGTCAAAAGCTACAACTCCTTCGTGCGGACTGCGAGTCATTTGTTCTCTTAATATGTTGAAATGCTTTCATCCTTGTTTTTTAATCTCTCTCTCTCTCTCTCTCTCTCTCTCTCTCTCTCTCTCTCTCCACGCACACACACACACACACTATATATATATATATATATATATATATATATATATATATATATATATATATATACATATATATATATATATATTTACAGAGAGAAAGAGAGAGAGAGAGAGAGAGAGAGAGGAGAAGAGAGAGAGAGTTGATGCATGCATTTCCCTCACACAAACCCGTACTGTATGGTGTAGCCCTATGTTCCCCGGCTCCTATGTTTCCCTGGTCCTATGTTCCCCGGCTCCTATGTTCCCCAGGTCCTATGTTCCCGAGGTCCTATGTTCCCCCGGGTGCTATATTGGGTAGGGTCCCCCCCCGGGCCCTATGTTCCCCAGGTCCTATGTTCCCCAGGTCCTATGTTCCCCAGGCCCTATGTTCCCCGGGTCCTATGTTACCCTGGTCCTATGTTCCCCGGGTACTGTTTTAGGCCAGTGCCTACAGGTGCACGATCCTGTCACCTGACCAATGAGACTAGGAAATAGTATTGCAGATGATTAATGACGACATCTGTCAAGTTGTCTAACCTTCCCACCGACAGCTTTGTCTTTCTTCGGGGTTGTTATAGTAGATCCCCCAGTGTTACTACAACACAGAATTAAAATGTTATGCTATGTTTCCATAAATAAAGTTGTGGTAGAGAGTATGGGAAATATAACTTGTTAGATAATTTCAGTTAGTGTTTCCATGACATCTGGAATGATTTTACCGCACTCACGGAAACCTGAATGCGGCAGGCGGCAATTCTAACGCAACCGCACTTTGTACATGGAAACGTAGCTTACGATGGCGTGAATACTATCGATAGATTTAAATTAAACAATTACCTTTGAATGCAAATAAAACAAAAGCTGTGCTTTTTCGTGATCCAGGATAAGAAAGTTATCCAATCAATATGAGCATGAAAATTGATGTTTCAGTTGATGTGCCTTGTTGTATATATGGTGATCCACTTAAATATGGCTTCAATTTATTTATTTTTTATTCATCAGTAGGTGCTATATAGGATTCTTAGGCGTTAAATTTACGAGTAGCTAGCTACCATTACAATAAACGATTAATATATTTGCTTTTTTTATTTCCCCTTCATTCTGTCTTTATTTATTGTCTATTTGATTTACAATATTTAATGCGCTCTATTCACATTATGTTAATAATTCTCGTTCATACTGTCTTTATTTATTGTCCATTTGATTTACAATATTTAATGCGCACTATTCACATTACGTTAATAATTACGCTCTGTGGATCCTGCCACTGAAATGGATAAGCACAATTTTACAAATACTTGGGAGAATTAGTCAATATTTCTATTTATTATTTGCCATGAACGAATGACATATATTTCGATTTTTTTTCTAAATTCATATGAGACATCCTCACGGCATTAAAAAGAATTATGCTACGAAGTACAGAATCATAAAGTACATATCAATCTATTATCATTTCTAATGTAGTTAAACTTAGCACTATACCTAACTACCAGCTCTCTATTTTCAAAACATGTCGATTTATATTTTGTTTTACTCAACTATAATACTAGCATCTTCAAGTGAAGAGATAACACACTAAGGGTAAGCAATTCTAAAGGAAATTGTAAGAAGGTATTCTATTATTTTCTCACACATCCCTACATCAATATATCTTTTACGTGAAGGTAAATGAAACGATGAACGTAGAAATGAACGAAAACCCGAACGAATTGTTAAGCCAAAGATATCCGGCAGTTCCTGGATTGAGCTGTCAACCGTCCAAGGTAACCGGAGATGCCGTTGATTATGTTCTCTCGGGTGACGTTTGGTGGCAGCACTTTCCAGGCATACATAATTCCATTTCAGCACCAGAAGAAAAATCCTTTAGGTATACGATTAAACTGGCCTGTTTACTTGATTTGTTAACCTAATTTTATCTTTAATAATAAATGTTGAATGAATGTCAGGCGCACATTGGCACATAAGCGTAAATATAGGGCGTATGCATGTACATTGGTCAGGGGACAGGATCATGCCCTTATACAGCCCTACAACAGGTCACATAGGACCCGGGGAACATAGGCCCCAGGGAACATGGGACCTGGGGAACATATGCCCGGGCACGGTATTGTAGACCTGAGGGGAACGTCTTATTCAAAGGAGGTCGGATAGATGGCAGCAATTTTCTCGAATTGCGCTCTCCTTCGTTGTCCTTTGAAGGAAAACGCTGGGCTGTTTTCATAAAGGTTTAGGAACCCATCAGAGGAATAAAGAAGAGAACACACACAGACAGCCATTTAGTTTCCCAACACATAAACGTACATTTCTCGAATTTAACGGCTTTGTCACCATTTGTCATCCTTATAGTAATATCCAATCCATGTACCCCACCGCCATCGTGAGATATTCCTAGAATGTGTTCCGGAATCCCATCAAATCCCACCCATCCCTACAACCATCGTAGGAAGATCCCATATTCTCAGTCACCACGACGTAAGAAGCCTTGTCATGTGTGGCAGGACTGGCATCCCAAATGATCCAACAACAGTTTCCTCCCTCAGGGATCCTACTGGAATTTTGTCCTTTTATTTTAGAAGATTATAAAGTCAAAGTAATCTTTTTTATTCTACTTCAGTTTATTGTGAAATACGTTTCCAAAGGGAATGTATAAAAGACGATTATTCTTTTCTTCAAAAGAATATCAACTTGATGTTTG
>NC_061109.1:62194745-62204745 GCF_015104395.2 Macrobrachium nipponense
GGCGCAGAGGTCAAGTTCGGTGGTGGCTCTACGTCCAGGCTGGACGGAGCTTGGCACTGCTCAGTGCTGCCAAGTGGCACTGGCAGAGAGTTGAGGTCGACTGGACCTGTGACGGGTACCGGAGGTGCAATACCTCTCAGCGTGCCCTTGGAAATGGGAGACAGAGGCTCCTGTCTCTTGTTGAAGGCTAGGCCTTGTGGAAAATGGACAGTGTCCGCTGCTGGTAGTTTGCTATGGGCACCTAGGCCAATTAGTAGAGTGCCCTATTACGTTACAGGTTTTGCAACGGAACTGCGAATGGTCAATCTCCCTCCTTGTAACGGGGGAGACTGTTGGTGGACATACTTCCTAGAGGAAGTAGAATTTCGATGACTCCTTGCTTTGGAGTGATTTGTTGTGGGGTTAGGACCCCTAGGCTTTTTGGAATGCGAGGGAGACTTCATGTCTTGCCCTAGGAGGAGGTCGTAACCTCCTGGAATGTAGCTTGCAACGCAAGGGTGACAAACTGGAGAAGTGAGGTCTAGTGACCCTCAATTGGACGGTTGGAAGGATCAGTTTAATGTGATTGATACCTTCAATGGTGATCAATCGACGTCTATCAACATTAGCTCCTCGGGGAATTCTGTCTTCCGTATCAGGGAGATTTGAGCGCCAGAGTCGTCGTAGGCTCTGACGTGGCTTGGCTGCTATGGAATGGCTTTGGAGGGGTTGCGACGGTTATAGGGCCCTTAGCTGGGGGTCCTAGAGAAGAAGGATTGGTGACGGCCATTGCGATGGCCGGAATATTGTGGTTCGCGCACCCTCCGTAATTGCAGACATGTGACCCTTGCGGCCACAGTCTCGGCAGAACTTGTTCCAGAAACCTCTTCCGTTGGCACTGGATGATAAGGCCGAGATGGCCCCACAGGTTGCGAATCTGCGGAGTCACCAAGGCTGGCAGTGTGCTCTGGCACAGGTGAAGAGTCCTCTCTGGCAGTGATGTGACGTGGGGAGGTTAAGGAAACCTCCGTTGAATCATCCTCGGAAGCAAGTCCGGGGTTAACTGGTGGGCTTACCTCTTCCAAAAGGGAGGAGGTAGGCGGTAAAAAGGTAAAAGGCTGGCAGGATGCGGCAGGAATTTCTATCTCCGGCACTGGATCAGGACCAGGCTCACAAATAGAAAGGATGTCAGGCTGACCAGAGACGGCGGGACTAAGAGAGACAGGGGGTGCAGGGCTGGAAGCTGGCAGAGTGGCTTGAGCTAGGATACTCTCCTTACGGGCCTTCTCCCGCTTGATGTCGAGTTCCTTCTCCTTGAGAGCGAGCTCATGCTTTCGATCCTCTTCCCTTGCCTTCCTTTCTGCTTCTTTCTTTTCTCTCTGCTTCTCCGGCTTTTCTCTGGTTTTCCCTTTCTTCCTTTTCTTGCAGGCGCGCGGCAGCCTGCTGCGCCTTTATCCACTGGTCTAGTGCTGGTCCAGTGTAACCAGCCTCCTTGCCCAGAGTTATGAGGGCTCCGAGCTTGCTCTAGCTCTCTGGCAAAGAAGTCGCGGGAAGCAGGGGAAGACATTTTTCCCCTAGGCTGCAGTAGAGGCTCGGAGGAAAATGAAAATAATGGCCAGGAAAGGGTACTGAATGGAATAGGAGTGCCTACTGTGGAAAGTGGCACTCACTTGGAAATGGGTTCTGCGACGTGGTAAGGAAAAGTCTGAAAAGACTGGGTGCTCGGTGGCACTTTGTGGATAGGCACCTTCTGCTGAAGGTGAAAAATCGAATGAAGTGTGCTGTGTACGTCACACTTACGGGCGTTCCCAACTTGGGAGACGTTGGAATGGGCTACCTGTACGTCTGTACAGGTGCGATGGCACTTCGGGAGGCGTTCCCTTGATTGGTCCGAAGCGGATACACTGACCCTTTGTACACGGACATTAATGAATTGGGCGTTCCGTAAGGACGGACACGCAGGTTTGTCAGCACTTAGGGCTGGTATTGCGGCGCTTCGGGAGGCGTTCCCTTTGTTGAGTGTTCCGAAGGATCACTGACCCTTGTACACGGACACACTAATTATTTGGGCGTTCCGTAAGGACGGACACGCAGATTTAATGGCTACCTGTACGGCTGTACAGGTGCGCGGCACTTATGAGGAGGCGTTCCTTGGGCAGCACTAGTAGTGCTGGTATTGCGGCACTTCTGGGAGGCGTTCCCCCCTTGTTGAGTGTTCCGAAGGATCACTGACCTTGTACACGGACATTAATGAATTGGGCGTTCGTAAGGACGGACACGCAGGTTTAATGGCTACCTGTACGGCTGTACAGGTGCAATGGCATTTATGGAGGCGTTCCTTGGAGCACTGTATCGTGCTGGTGTGTCCCGGACACTACATGCAGTATACCTTAAACAAATATACTGAAGTGAAATGGCACTGCTCATGGCAGAGGGTAATAGTGGAGGAGAGAAAGTAAAAGGTGGGAGTACTTCAGCAGCCAGTCGATGGACAGTGTCAAGAATTAGTGGCACTGTAAAATGGTAAGACCTGACGTGCACTGGTGGTGGCCAGTCCTAAACTGGTAACGACTTCCCTGTCTGGAAGTAATGAATTGGCGTGGCACCCTGTGCGAGTTGTGCTTGCGGTATACGCAAGTCTTTTGTGATAAAAAATGAACAAGACCACTCGGGCAACGACAGGTAATGATAATTTTAGGAATGCTCAGTCCCTCGCTGAAGTACTCGATAAATGAAATAAATAAATGCTTGCAAACTGCAATGGACACATGCGCGTACGTATCACGCTGTGTAAATGAAAGACACAAGAGACTAAAATAATGTTAATTCTGCATGCTATAATTAATGGTAAGATGTAGTACTCTTGGCTTCGTGAATACTGGGTTGGGTGGTTTTCTCTCTCTCTCTCTCTCTCTCTCTCTCTCTCGGAGAGGGTGGGTTGAAAAATGATATGTGAATGAAACTCCCTTATATTTGAATTGAACCACTAATGTTCGTTTAATATGACGCAACTTGCGTTAGATGATTTACTTACGTTAACGTGAAATGAAAGAATTGCTTTGGATAACATTTTATGGAAATGATAACGCGCTCGTGGTGAACGATTTTTACGTTACTAGTAGCGGCTCGCGCTTATGAAATGATTTGCGTTTCAATATGAATTTTACAAAGACGCGTTTTACGTTAACAATTCTTGTGATTTACTCTACTTGAGATTTACGTTAACTTTATGTAAGATTACTAGGTCCCCGTGAACAGTGAAATGACGGTAAGGATTTTAAAACGATGTTAGCAAACAATTGTAAATGAGGTTACGTTTAGTGCGAAGTGAAATGAAATTTTCGCTCAGCGCGCGAGTGAGCGATGCGAGGTGAAACATGTGAGGCGAGAAGAGCGGTTAGCACACAGGTGTGCTAGCATTGATGGCGAATCAGCTGATTCTCTGTAAATGCGAAGGCCATTGTTTACAACACAAAAATACTACTTTCTTATTCAGGCGAATTACGTTAATTTCTCTGGCAGGACGATAGATACTAGTACCGAGATCGATATTATTTACGTTAAAACTTCGAGACTTACGTTACTTTGCTTAAATTGTTTAGATAATGTTGAAAGGGGAAACAAACATGGCTGCCGCTGTGAATGAGACGAAGGTTGGTTGAGACCGCGCAGGCGCGAGAATGCTCTAAGCTGAATTTAAGCTGAGAGGTAGCGGTTACCAACACTTGGAATGAAACTTAAGTTAAAAATGGATTCCCTAACATATCACAGACAAAAGAATTGTACACTTCTTTTGCCGTAACTATATTAGTAAAACACTCCTAACTAGCTAGGCTTTCTATACAGCAATAAACCCTGGCAAAGCACTTCCTAGTTTGATCTGGTCCTTTCTGGCATCTATCTGCACACGTGCTGTCTCGTCGACGAGCACAATGCGATTTATAAAATAAACAGAATTCCGGCGGCGCTCTGGCCGTTACAATATAATATTTCTACCTTCACATTTGTTTAAAACACTTCTAAATAAAAAATCCTTAACGTACCTTAGCTAACATAGGTTATAAATAATCATATTAATGAATGGAATACCTTACGTGAGTCAGTGTGTCTTCTTTCCTGCAAGTGTGCTTGATTTACGCTTTGTAAAATAATTTACAGTTTACGTTTTCCAACGGATAACGCGATTTACAAGCTTTTTTAAGCAAGCCCGGATCGATCCTCGGCGAGGGTCGACAATGTTTACGTATATAGGGGCCTTGTGGAGAGAAGCTAGAATACGTAAACGGAAGTAATTTAGGGATTTCAAGAGGGAATTGCTTGAACTTACCGTAAACTGATTATTATTGATTTCTTTCTTTAGAGGGAAGGTCGCCAGAAAACTCAGCTCGTTACTTAAAACTATTTATTTACAAAAAGGGCCCGTGCTGGCCTGGAGAAAAGTTAAATGATATTGGCCCCCACGTTGGGGCTTATAGTCTCATTCAATTCAAGCTGATTTTCATTCACTTGGGTTAATGCACACTTGCGGCAGAGAGACGGCACGTGACTCATGGAATCTGGAAAAGAATCCCAGATTAAACGAGGTAAAAGGAAAAATGACTTCTTGCTTTGATTAATTAATTCTCTAATACTGGGGAGAAGGAACTTTTAAGGTTTCACTGAAGTATGCAATGACTCCATTGGTCTGGGACGATCACACAAGGGGAAGCATGCGGCCATGAGGCAGTGAGAGGGAACAAAGGGATGAATTCCTTTTGTTGCTGGAATTGAATTGGGAGAGTGAGGATCACAATGATAATAGGTTGGGAGAGACTGGCAATATGCTGTTCCACAAGACGTACCTGGATGTCGTGTTCAGTGTGGACCTTTGAGAAAGTGGCTCTTTGTAGGAAAGTTATGGGGGGCCCCTTTGTCTGAGGCCTGGGTCATCGGCGCGCCACTCACCGCCCTGGGTAGGCCTAAAGGAAGGCAGGTAATTTTGACTTCTGTCCGAGATCACGTCTCGCAGCCGACTGAGACAGAATTCAGTTGGGTTGCTTGGGGGTTGGAGGTCAGCTTAACCCCCCCACGATCAAAGGCAAATCCTGGAAAAACAAGCATACAGCCAGCAGAGGGGTCACAGGAAAGAGAGCTTAAGGTATAGGTCTAAGAAGTACCAATCTGCCTACACCCTTCCCTTTTGATACGTCCCTACAGCATGATAAAACTCTTTTCCCCCAACTGGGAACTTCCTATCTCTAGCTGGCGGGTTTTGGGTTTCCCGCGGTTACTGAAAATCAGCTGATATTCTAAAGAAATGGCTGCCGTTTTCCAAATCAAATTATTTAGTTAATTGCGGGGTAGATGAACGATCTATAAACGTCACAATATATATATATATATATATATATATATATATATATATAATATTTATATATATAGAGTCCAGTACGTTTTTACGCCGCTCTTTTGGCGACGATGATTTGGCGCCGCCGATTTGGCGCTAAATGGTTTTGGCGCTCGTTATTTGGCGCTAGCCCATTTGGCGCCAGCTTGAAAATTTTCTGACCTGATATAGTATATATATATATAATTATATATATATATATATATATATATATATATATATATATATATATATATATGATATATGATATATTATATATTATTAATATATATTATATATAAATATATATTTATATATATTATATATATATATATATATATATATATATATATATTATATATATCTATATAATATATTATATAATTTTATATATAGATAGATATATATATAATATATATATATATATCATATATATATAATATATATGTGTGTGTGTGTGTGTGTGTGTGTGTGTGTGTGTGTGTGTGTGTCTTTAAATATATTGCATGGGTCAAAAACAAAAAATAACATAAAAATAAAAAAAAGTTCTATTTATTTCCAGCAATACAGCATTAAAATGCTAAAAAAATGAAATAAAATGAAATATTTTCACAAACATGTTAATGCATTTCATAGTTATATGCCAAACCACGTAAGTATTCCAGTGGTTCCCGTGAATCAAACTGCTGTACTATAGTTAAAATGCATTCATCAGTCTTAATGTATTTTAAGCGTTTTCGAGCAGGAGGATTCCCAGCCATTAGTTGTTCATAATAAGAATCGCGTCCTTTCTGAATTCTCTTTATGCCATCGATGAATTTCCATATAACTGGGTGGTTCATTCCAAGTTCTGCATAGATTTTCCTGTGCGTAGCTTCAGCATGATTGTTTGTCCTGTCCTCACCTAATATCGTTCGACTATACATATTCCACATTTGCGTAGGGAAAAGTGGTGAACGTCGGCCATTTCCCCTCCTCAGAGGTCTTCCTACATAATTATCTTCGACCCAGTTCATTAACGGCTGGAGTTCATCAGGTAAATATTGCGCCAAAGCATCGATGTAAACATCCATGTGAGAAATAGGTACAAAAGATAAAGCAACGATCATTTTGGCTTTTACTGAGAAGTCGGGGTCATTATTATACAAATGTTGGAGCCCAAGTTGTTTCAGGTGCTTATGAATATTATGTGCAAAATGGAAGAAGCAGCCTTTCAACTCCACATCCGGAAAACATTCTGTCATTGCAGAAAAAGCTGCTTTACGTTTTACGCTTGTTTTAACTTCAGCAACTTCCACATTTACTGCCGACGCACCGTGTGACTGTCCATTTACTTCTTTCACTACTTCCTGGTTCTTAGTATGAATACGCCCTTTACACTCATTTTTTTATTCACACCTCCAAAACTTGAGAGAAGGATCGTTTTTGCTACATTTGTCAAACATACATATATCCATTGTGTGAAAATTTTTGCTTGCCTCTATTACTTAAGATTTATTCGGCCAGTTAAGGTATGGGCTGTACAATAAACTAAAGAAAAGCGTTTTCCAATATAAAAAGACTTGAATATCGTAACAACTAGTTTACTATTACAATTCTCAAATCAGACAAGCCTTTGGTGTAATGAGGTGATCACTAAACGAGACACAAATTTGCGGATGGTCCTTAATTTTGTTTCTTGGCGGCAAAACAGCTCATCGCCAAAACAATGAGTGCCAAACTGTCTATCGCCAAAATGGCGGCGCCAAATCGTCAGCGCCAAAGATTCGGCGCCAAATCGTCCTGTTCCTGTATGTATATATATAATATATATATATATATATATATATATATATATATATATATATATATATGTATATATATTATATATATGGATATATACAAATTATATGTATATGTATACAGATAAATACTACAAGATATTAAATTAATCTATATGCAAATTTCTTGTCCATGTCCGGATATTCCACCTCAAAGTTGAACGATCGTGGAAAGAGACGAGAAATAATAATAACCTTTGTTGGGGGTAAAATGCTTAATCTGTTGAACTATTTGCAATACATGTTTTTCCAAGAATTCCAAGGTAAATTTCGTCGCTAAGAAAAATCGACCATGGTCCTATCTTTTAGTAGGTTAAAGGTAGATTCATCATTCACACTTGCAATCAGACGGAACTTCCACCAAAGTCCAAATCTTTGTGGAGCAAGAACCAAGCTACAACTGATGCAGCTTTTATATGACGACATAAGTGTCGATGTATAGACTAATGCCCAGGGGACATGGGAGCAAATAAATGTTCGAGGGTTTTCGAACTGTGCAGTTAACATTAAGCTCTAAATGTATATTCCCGTATCTAGATTGGAATTTGAATGGTACATTTAAAAATTGTCCGCTATATCAAGCACCGCAGAATGCTATATTTCAAACGAAAACACATTCACAGTTTGATGTACAAAGGTCTATCGGGCCAGGCTTAAAAATATACAAACGTATATGGTTACAAAAGCATGGAATTCAGTAGCTTAGATTTCTCGCCATATAATTTTGATATTCATGGAAATTGTCGTTCAACAGTCAAGACACAGCGGTGTTTTTGTATGATTCATAAGAATATAGATAATAGCAGCAGAATGTATAGACAAACCATTAATATAAAAAAATCATCTAAAATGTATGGATATCAAAAGTATAGTTCCAAACCTGGTTTCAAACAAAAACAAAATAAACAACTCATTAATATATATATATATATATATTAGTATATATATATATAATATATATATATATATTATATAAATAATTATCTATATAATATATATATACATTATATATATATAATTATACATATTATATATATAATTATATATATAATATTAATATATATATATATATATATTGCCGTGTGTGTAATGGCATGTAGTTTAAAGTGAATCCACGAAAGATCTTTCGACGTTCAAAAACGTCCTTTACTTTGGCTATTAAGTAATGGACGTTTGCACCCGTCAAAGATCTTGCCGAGGAAACTCCGTTGTTTTTTTTTTTTTCCCTTTTTTTTCCCGTGGCTTATACCTATATATATATATTATATATATTATATATATATATAAGATAGATATATATATTAGATATAATAATATAATATTACCAATGTAAATTTCCATCTCTTACTTCCCTGTCCTTTTAGAAAATTCCATATTAGAGAAGTCGGTCACGAATATATTACATAAATTACTCTTAGATATTTTACACACAAACACACACACACTCACACACACTTACATATATAATATTAATATATAATTATATAATCTATATGACTAATATATATATATTATATAGTATATATAATGATATATATATTATATATATATAGTAGATATATATATATATATACATTATATAATATACTATATATCATATATCATATATATACTGATAAATATATATATAAAATATATATATATATATATATATATATATAATATATAATATAGTTATATACTATATAGGCCCATTAAAGAAGTCTGGTCTGAAGCTAAGGAATGACCAGAGAAGTTACATTTCCGAAACATATATAGGAAAATGATGCCTGAATTCGCCACTAAGCGGACGTTGGGTCTGTCAACTGTCTTAATCCACTTCATTGTAGCCTTAAGGAAGCTATCGTCTATACTGTCAGAGTTCCAGGCTCCACTGGAAAAATTTGTCTTATTATTTTGCTGTTTTATCAGTGAAGATTCTACCATCTGACATTTGTATCGACAGCTGCTTTTGTATAAAATTCGGGATGCCATCCAATCCATGGTATGGTTCGTGCTATTTATTTGATATAAAAAAAACATTATCAATGTGATTAGTAAATTGCTGAATACCAACTATGAAATCCACATTGCTTTTTGCTGTTGTCTGGGGCTGTTGAATAATTCAAGTTCACTCCATTGCTTGCATAAGCATTCGAATGAATTTATCTGTTTTTATGACTTACCCAGTTTAAGTCAGAAGTTTCAACGTCCCAGATTGTTAAAAACTCTATTTTAAGTTTACTGTCCACATATGCATGTGAGTAGATTCAGCACAGTTTTTATAACTCACCCAGTCTAAATCACTCGTTATTTTTTCTGAACTTGTTAAATACTCGAGTTTTTGTTAATTGCTACCACATGCGTGTGAATGCAACTAGCATAATTTTAACAACTCCTCGACTATTGACAAATATAACTGCCAACAAAGCCACATTTTACTGTTAAATTTAGGTTACCTAATGTCACTTGGGCTTTAATCAAAATCTTCAGGATTCCACTGGATTCCCGAACTCGTTACACCTCACCATCGAACGAAATCTAGGATTACCATTAGGATTAATCTTAGACATTTCGAAATCTTGCGCAAGAACAGGATTAACCCGACGAAATTAAACTTTAGTAAAAATGTCGCAAAAAACAGTAAATTAAATTATGTAGTTGTTGTAAGTGTACAAAGTATAGTGCTATAGCTCACTGCTTACACATCTGTGATTTTTCGAGTAATTAGTTGTGTATATATCTTTTATAATGTTTAACTCTTATTTTCGGCACTGCACAGTATTTGTACTATCAGCAATCTACATCCACATACAGTAGTACCATTAAACTTTTTAAATTAAACGACATAAAATTA
>NC_061109.1:62217245-62244745 GCF_015104395.2 Macrobrachium nipponense
TCATGCAGAGAAAGACGGGGAGAGAAAAAAAAGGCAGGTTACTCCAATACAAATCTCATTTATTATAAAAAAAAAATGGAATCATTACTCTTTCAAGCCTTATCGAAGAATTTATTGCAAAAGAAGTTGTTGTTCAAAACATGAAGGAAATTTTGAGATAAATTCCTTTACTTTCCAAAGGTTTCATTAATTTCTTCTCCTTTCTCAGCGCTCCACTTGCGAGTTGCGAAAGTTTCCACCTTCATGTTGAAAGGAGGTTAAAATGGTCCGATGAAGTAAACATCAATTAAGGGAAAGCAAAGAAGGCAGGACTCTTTAAAAAAGGACAAAATGGCAACGTTCTGCGGTTGGACGTCCGCATCCCCCCTAAAAAAAAAAAAGGAGAAAAAAAATCGGGTGATTCTACAATTAATTGTTTTGTTATATTAAGGAAGCAAAAAAAGTTAGTTGAGAAATCATTCTTTATGATTTCATGCAAAGATCACCATAATATTTCAAGTTAACAACGTTCCAGAACATTCTGTAAAACATCAGACAAGTCTGGCAATATACATATATCTTTCGAGTGTTTTCTTTTTCGTGTCAGCAGTTAAACGATAAAATCCGATCAGTTTTTATGGGTGATACTGATGTCTTTCACCCAGTAACGGTGATGCGTTCATCCTTCGGTAATTAATTGGGTTAGAAAATTTGATTTACATCTCGATGATATTTTAACTAAGTGATAAAAATGCTAATCTAATAATTGAATAAAGTACCCGAACTGAAAATTGAACCCGACGCTCAAGGTAATTGTGTGACAGTCCGATATGCAGTTAGCGAACATCAATATTAATTAATGCAGGTCTCGATTTCCAAGAATTACATTCGTGAAATTTAGAATGTATTTATATTCTCGTTGAGATATTTTTGTGCTTCAGATGTGAAAGATACGAATATATACGTAGGTAAGTGTATCATAACTAAATTTCAAAAGATATAAAAAATATACATACATTGCGGAGAGAGAGAGAGAGAGAGAGAGAGAGAGAGAGAGAGAGAGAGAGAGAGAGAGAGAGTGAAGGGGGGGGGAGGGGGGGGGGAGGGGGGGGGGGGAAAGAACATTTAGACATTCACAGAAAACTAAAGCACAGTACTATAATTCCAGTGTCTCCCTCGAGACTCATCACTGCAAATCCTCACCAGCAAAATACGACAGTCCTACAGCTCTCCCCTAGCTTCCAAGAAGTTTCGGGTGTGTGTGTGTGTGTGTGTGTGTGTGTGTATGTCTGTGGGTGTGTGTGCATGTTGATATGTATGATTGTGTTGAGAAAAGGAAAGGGACACGATGAAAAAGGTGAATTGTATGTGAAAGCATAATTCCCAAAAAGTGGAAACGGGGAAAGTCTACAGCAGAATCCTTTTGATTATTTATTCCTCTCGCTTTGTTTGTTTACCTTTCTTTCTTTGTTTACGCTCAGATAAATTTTTACAGAAGCTTCAACGCATCAAACACTGACGCTTTTTCAAGCCCAGTCTTCCCCAAAAAATGTCAGTGATGTGAACAACTTTTATGAAGAAACTGTTGGTCTGAACGAAAAACCTGACCGTTAGTAAAAAAAGAAAAAAAAAAAATAGCTGGATCATTGAAAGTGCTTAAAACAATATGACCAATTTTTTATTAGACTAAACGTTTGTTGAATTTGATGAGAATTTAATTTATATTTAGCATATCTTTTGCTACTGTTTTAACTGACGTTTCTCTATGAATATTTTAATTTATATACCTTTTTTATAATAAAATATATTAAAGCAAATCGATAACTTTTTAATGAGTTTATAAATTAGTATACATTCCCTGCATTGAAAGATGTTTTCAATATAATTGGGTTTATCTGTGCACTATGATATCTGAAGTTTAGTTTGACTGATTATCACGAAATCAGTTTTTCTGTCTTGGTTTCATACTTAGCAACTTTATAGAGATTTGAAAAGGCATCAAAAGATTAATAAATGTAACCTGACAGTTCGGGAAAATGCCAATTTTGTAGCACGCGTAAATTTTCGTAAATCTAATCTGTCTGCTCACGTCAATATACAACTTGATTGGGGACCGTAATTTGGACGAATCTAATACCTACGTCTGTTTTTGATAAAGTTAGCTTTAGAGTAACATCAAAAGTTTATTTTCTTAATATGTATATCTGTCTATCAAAAAGGTAGCTTTAGAGTGATATTAAAAGTTGAATTTGCGATTAAGCAACTTTATAGCGGCATCAAAAGGTTATTTTTGTAATATGTCTGTTCATGGTGAAGAAACTTTACAGGACACATTAAGATCAATAAATGTAAACAGCATGAAAATACTATTGATATGAATAGTGGAATTTCATCTGTCTGCAATAGATATGTACGTAGCAGCTTTGCAAATAAATAAAGATATAAAAAGACTATCGCCCACAAGGAAGTACCTACTTCTAACAAACGCTTGGTTAAGTCATAAAAATCACTTATATAAAATTACCAGACTCATATTCAACAATTAAGACTGTTGTATCCATCGCCATATTTTGCTACAGCGGGGTACGAAGTCAGTGCTCGTCGAAGAAAACAAATTCACCTTAGAAGAGCGAAAGAAAGTAATGATACCATTAATAACAGTGATAACGTATTAATTGAAAATAAATGGCCATGCATTCTCACGAGATTTTTATATTAAGTAAACGGCAATTAAAAAAATCAAACTACAGCTATTTGACTGATTTTTAGTTCAACTGGAGTAACAGCATTAATGGTCATGGACGACAGAGGTATGATGACTACACAATATAACGACGTAAAATCCACTGTAAAGGGACTGAATAAAAAATGCAAGAACAAATGATTAATATTATTTATGTCATATCTCCTGTATGTTAGCAGAACTAAGTTTTAATCATCTCAATAGTAATCTGAGAAACATTTCCCCTTCAATAAGAACAATACAAGGAGGGTGAATTGTTCAATCTCTAATTAGCAATATCTTTTCTCCTTAAAGGGTTGGATTAAAAGCAATTATTTGTCCGTGAGACTCATTATAACCTCGTTAATTATTCTCTTTTGCCCAGTTCATTATTCTTTTCACTCAATTTCAGACATATTCATTATCATTATTAGAGACGCCTGGATATGGTCGCTTTGGATTTCCGTCGTTCTCTCTCCAGGTCTAACTAGAATTTACTATGTTCGCTTTTGTAATATATATATATATATATATATATATATATCTATATATATATATATATATAATATATATATATATATATGTATATATATATATATATATATATATATATATATATATATATATATATATATATATATATATATTTAGTTACCTAATTATTTAATTGAATTATTTAGCTAATTAAGTAATTATTTTATTTTGAATCAATAATTAAATAATGAATAAATAAAAATAAAATAAATTAACCATATGACACTCATTAAACTAGATTGTGGTATTTTTTAAATCTTTTTTTTTAGGGTAGAATAAAGAAACGCTCGCTCTGTTTTGATTGTGTGTATGTGTGTGTGCACGCGCGCGCGTGAAACAGACATTCAGACCAAGAGAGATAGAGAAGCAATACTATAAGAGCAACATTGCATTGCTAAATAAAACCATGCTTGATTAAGCCAGGCGATTTTCTTACTTTTCCAACATCACCAAATGAATAACTAACTATGTATAGTAATATTGAAGTATGTAAAATATTTGGAAAATTCAATATTTATCTTTTAGTCCATAATAAACTCTTGAGCACCTTACACTAGAATATACCAAACGGACCTACTTTCCCGCCTAAATCCATAAAATAAGATAAATCATCCACATTTATTTCTCCTTCCAAATCATAAATCAAAATATATTACAATAAAGTAAATAGTACAATCGATATCCCCTTCCACTTAAACATACTAAACGGATTTATTTTCACGTCTGAATTAACATATTGACATAAATTACAAGAAAGCTAAAAAAAAAAAGAAATTCGGCCGGGAAGCAACGCTTGGAAGCAACACCCCAAATGAAATGCAGCGAAGTCAGGGTTCGCCAAATGTTATTTGTCCCAGAACGCTCGAACCGTCTCAGTTCAGTGGTGATCAAAGGCCAAAATTTAATTCGATCTTGTTCGGACGTTTCGCGTCGTGTTAGAGTCAGGCTCTGTACGTTGGAAATCTTGTAGTGTCTATCCTTACTAATCTTAATGGAAAATTGTTTACAGAACACACAATCAGTATTTTTATAACACACGTTTTCTAGCGCACCTTTAAATTTTACTTATAAATAAAGGATAAAAACACTGATTTAGACTTTCGCAACATTATTTCTTTACCAAATTTTAAGAATTCTACAGTACTTATCAACTACGCACAGAGAAGTTTTTTGTAACTAACACCCCAACCAACCCCCACCCCCTACTCTCTCTCTCTCTCTCTCTCTCATCGCTGTCGTCATTTATTCAGTGAAATACAACGAGTCTGAGATACATTACCATTTAATTTCTAATCCTTTGGCTTGAAAGCTCTCTCCGAGGGTAGGTTTCTTGCACATTTAATAATAAATACCCAGGGCAAGAAGCAAATTAATTATTAATGATAATAATGAGAGTGTAAATTAATTCTGATGTGCACAATATTCAATTCAGGTATGATATTCTTCGTAATAAACTAGTGTTTTGAAAAGAGGCATTTGCAGCTATAAATTAATTATATGATAAGATATTGTCCATTCTTCTCTCTCTCTCTCTCTCTCTCTCTCTCTCTCGTCTGTCTGTCTGTCTGTCTCTCTCTCTCTCTCTCTCTCTCTCTCTCTCTCTCTCTGCAGGATACGAGGTAATCTGAAAAGACTGAAAGCTACGAATCCACTCCTAAAGACTAATTAGAAGTAAGTCTTAGTAGAGGTGGCGTCATATATTTTTAAGTTATCTAGATTTCCGCATGGGTAATTCACATTTTTTTCTTCGTGCAAGAAATATGATCTGCTTTATAACCATTCAAAAATAAGAAAATGTGGACAAAATAAAAATAGGGTCAAGGAAAACTCTAAAGTCATAAAGTTTATCATCAGACAATTATGAATTTAATTTTTGTCAAATAAAGTAAGGGCGAATACTTTTTTCTTAACTTATATCCTCCAGTTTCAATAACAAATGCTAAATGTTCCATCTGCATAATTTTCAAGTGTATTGTAAAACTACTTGATTTACAATTTAAAAGACAATGGATGTTAGAAGTAGGCTTTTGCTCTGTAGAGTGAAGTTTTGCTCTGTTAATAAGATTTAAAGGAATCTCTCTACATATCTAAAAAAAGTTAACACTTAATACTGAAAGCGAATCCCTTTGAGGCCTCTATTTAGGAAAAATGAAAGATAAGTTCTATCATGTTAAAACGCTGTCATCCTTCCAGGTGAAGCTCCCAAAGCAATTTACTCAGTTTCCTCAAGACGACTTCTTGTTCGAACTCATTAGCTTCCTCAACCGTCTTTTTCCGGGACATGTGATATTTATTTCTCGGGGGAAATCCTTCACTCAGTCCATAGCTGTCAGGAGCTTAATTATGATTATTACATAGCAGTCGCTGTTCGGACAGACAGTAAACGTAAGGGAAAAATTTCCAATATTGTAAGTAAGATTCCATTTGTTTTGAATTATTCATTTATAAGTAATATTCCATTTGTTTTGAATTACAAGCATTCATACATCTGTTTATTAATTTATTTATTTTTATTTAAATTAATTTTGGAATTATGAGGAAAATCAAATATATTCGCTGTCTTTCGACAATGTAATTAATTCAAGCAGCTCCAAGATCGTCTTTAATGTATTATAATACGAGGTAACTCAAAGTAATAAATCAAAGCAAAATGAACCTTAACCAGTTATTTTCTCGATATATCACAAATAAATAACTTTGTTCCTTCCAGAGAGGGGTTACTGCTAGTGTGTAACCTTGACCCTTTGCCATGAGAGGTCGGTGATACTGAAATGTGATGATATTACCAATTCCATATCGTTGACATGTGACCTATTATGAAGTTCTCATTCTTAACAATGGTTCCTATAATCCTACAATTTTAAAAACGCTGGTTCATCCAGTAAATGATTCCACCAATTCAAGTACAGACGATCACATAAAAACACTCCTTCCGCCCAAATTACTTGAGTGGGTTGTTTATTCGTGTATACCTGCATTATCATGTTTTGCTATTTAGGTGGTCACTAACACCCTTCTCTCTCTCTCTCTCTCTCTCTCTCTCTCTCTCTCTCTCTCTCTCTCTCTCTCCCCAACCCCCTTTATTTTGAAAGTATTTCAGAGTCGTACAAATATTGTGTTATTTGTTTAGAAAAGCAAAAATATAATTTGAATCACAGAATAAGTTTCCATGTACATCAATCTGACTTTGTATTTATCAAATGCAGTAATATTGACGTTATGCAGGTAAAAATCAAACCATAAAGCCGCACTTTTCAACACGAACTAGTCGGCTAACAAACAAGTAACTATATGCTTTATGAGTAACTTCATAATTATATGGCTTGGGATGAAACAAAATGCATAACAGTTTATACGTGAAGATAAATTGTTTATCAGTTTTTAAATGTCAATACTAACTAAATTAACTGTCAGTGCGATTCAGATATTCATTTTCCGCATTGTTTTTTTTTTTTTTTCAGGGAAAAAAATTTGGCCATTAAACGTAAAGAAGACGTCCTGTCCACCATCTTCATCGTAAGACTTCGATGATGTAATATTCTCGTAACTGAAGCTTGGCATGCTGATAGTCACCTACAGCGGATTCAATAATGGTGACGTGGATCTATTTGAGCATTGTTTGTCATATATATATATATATATAGATATATATATATATATATATATATATATATATATATATATATATTATATATAGATAGATAGATAGATATATCATCAAATTACAATACTATCAAAATAAATTATTTACAACTAAAGGTTAGGTATTAAACTAACGCAGACCTCCCAGCACTTGGTATCCGGTAGCTATCCAATCCTTTTAGGACTCCTGTTGTATTTTTAGTCTGTACTTATCTAAAATTATTATTGTAAACCAGCCCAGACCCACAGTAAGGAACGCGTCATTTTGTAAAGATTATTAATTTCATTTCTTCAAGAGCTTGTTTTTTACGATTTCCCCCGAAGTTATCGTCAGATATTTAGATCAAGATGCTAACGACTGGCTACACTGCTCTTTAGCCATTGGGATTTCTTGGTATTATTATTATTATTATTATTATTATTATTATTATTATTATTATTATTATTTGGAAGGAGACCCTCTTTCAAACAAGTTTTATTGAAAGATATTGCTGCATCAGCTGCAATCAACTTGTAAATAGTCTTCTCTATTTTTCTAACAATAGCTTTCTCTCTGCTACTACAACTGGCGAGTATTGCGCCGATATTACTCATCAGGAGGAGTCAATTTGGGGGATATTGCTTAAAATTCGTTTATTTGTCACAGTAAATTAACAAATAAAAATATAAGTCGATCTAGTGGCCAACGTTTCTCTCGGTATCATCCGAGCATGATCACGGCAATGGGTCGGAGTAGACTGTAGGTGTTGTGTTGTTGTTGTATAAAGCCAACACTTCTTGTTGGCACGGGCCTTTCCCTTGTTCGGCCCGTAGGTGATCTGAAAAGATTCTTTAGGTACATGGTTAGTTTTTTTGAAATTGGAAATATCTTTAGTTGTAGAGATAGGAGTGGACAGGGAAGGATGATGGTGTCAGTAAGAGAGGGCCATCATGTCATATTATAGAAGAAGTTTGAATGAGTGTGAGGCTTTCGAAAATCGGAGAAGCGGTGCAGGTGGGGTTGTCCAACCCTTTACTCCCTTGGGTCCCTGCGGGAGGATTTCAGTTGGAGGTAAAGTTTTTCAAAGAATGATAGTGGATGATGTGGATAGAGCCTTACAATGAGGGGATGTGATGAGGGTGATTGATTTCACTTATTAGTTTGATTACCTTGGTGGAGGTAGGTTGTAGAGCACCTGGCATGCTCTTCTAAGTTTTCAATGATTGTCTTTGTGACTGTGGCAGCTGCATGCTCAGCATCTTGTGCAGGTACTGCATTTTGTGCTGCACCTCTTAGCTGTGCTGTTTCTCTGCATTCCAGCAGGTAGTGAAGGAGTGGTTGCAGTGTTTCTTCTTGACAGTTTCACATGGTCTGACACTGTTTCCACAATTTCCAGCAGGCTTTATATCCTAGCCTGAGTCTGTGGATGATCACAGCAAGTTTTCTTGGTGTGTGCCTGTCTATGGGAGGAGGCACTAGACCAGTCGATGTCTTATACCATCTGGCAGACGGTGAGTTCTTTTCTACCACTCACGATGGTCTTTTAGCAATTTTTCTTTGCAGAGTGGTGTTTCATTGCATTCTTGACTTGTTGCAGTGCAGGTTGTATATGTATTTGCACTCTGTCAATGTGTTTTGTACTTTTGGCTAGCTCATCAGCCCTCTCATTGCCTGGAATTCCTATGATGACTGTCCTTATGGGTATCCAGAAGGTACAGGTCTTCCTCTTTTGCTGTGCTGGTGTAGCAGTGTTTTAATTCCAGCCAGCAGTGCCTTATTTTCTTTAATTTTCTGTTGTTGCAGGGCTTGCATTGAGGACTTTGAGTCTGTGTGGATGATTACAGCCCTTCTTCATTCTCCAGTGAGTACAGCAGTGCCAGTCTTATTGCTGTTAACTCTGTCTGCATAGTGGAGGCGTGGTTGGAGGTCCTCCAGCAGGCTGTGAAGTTTTCTTGAATATACTGCAGCTCCCGTAGTTTGATTCTCAGGATCTACAGTGCCATCAGTGTAGTATGTTTGTGCCCCCTATGGTCTCAGTGTTTCTGATTGCTTCATAGGCTGCCGCTCTTAGCTCTTCTCCTGTGCAGTCCTCTTTTGCTCTTGGCAGGCTTGTGTATTTGTATATTGCAGTGTCCTTCTCCCAAGGGTGTAGTTGTTATGTGCCCTGGTGTTGTGTCTGGACCTAGTTGCAGCAGTGTTTCTGCCATGCCTAGGACTCTTGATGTTGTCACTTTGGTCCTTACCATAGGAACTCGAAGTTTGAATCTCTGGGTGTTTGGCAAGTTCTTCTCTTGCTCTTTTCTCAGAGATGGAGTCTCTTTCTGAGACGAACATCTTGGCCATTGTGCTTGCATTTCGCTGTGCAACCCTATCCTCTAGTTTTGGCAAGTTATTTTCAAGCCTGAGGTTGCACAGCCTTGTCCATGTAGGTGCTCCTGGCATTAGTCTCATTGCATTGTTTTGAATGACCTCCAGTGATTCTTTCTGAGCCTCTGTCAGCCTCATCAGAGGGGGGGCAGCATAGTCCACCAATGTTTCTGGTGCAGGCTAGGTAGTACCTTCCTTTGTATGTGTTCATTTGCTCCTTCCTCAGGGATGACATGTATCTCATGGCGGCCAGTCTTGCATTTGCTTTCTTTCTCCAAGTACTTGATTTCTTCCTTGAAAGTTAGCTGCTGGTCTATGACAACTCCCAGGTACATGTAGCTGTCTACCATTCTATGGCTCAGCTCCTATTGTTAGTGGTTGCAGCGGTCTGTGGGCTTTTATTGTCAAGGCCTTTGTTTATTTATGTTTATTTTTAGGCCTAGCTCATTTGATTTATTGTTGATGTCATTGAGTACCCTTTGCATTCTGGGTACTCTAACAGCTCCTCTTGCTACTACACACACATCATCGGCATTAGTATATTGAATAGAAATGGACTCAGAATTCCTCCCTGAGGGGTGCCATTTTCCAAGTCGTGGAATGTAGACATCATTCCTTGGAATTTTACTCTGGCCTGCCTTCCCAGCACATAGTTTTTTGTCCAGGCTAGTAAGTGTCCTTGGACTCCCTTCCTTTCTACTGATTGAAGTATTGCTGCTGGACTGGCTAGTTCAAAAGCCTTTTCAAAATCTATGAAGACTACTGTGGCCTTCTTCTGATTTATATAGCTGAGAACATCTGTTATGCACTCTGTAGTTCCGACTCCTTCCTGATATGCATATAGCTGCTTGTGCAGTGGACCAATCTTGTACTTCATTCTATTTAGTACCATTTTTTCTCCAGTTTTCTCAATGCATGACACCAATGTGATTGGTCTTGGGTTCTCTGGATCTTTAGGTTTGGGGATTGGCTGCGTGTCTTGCTGCCGCCAGGTTTGTGGTCTTGTGTGCTCGATGTATGTTTTTGTTCAGGATTCTCAGAAAGGCTGTTTCTCCTGCAGGACCCATTTTGCTGATCATGGTGTATGTTATCCTGTCTGCTCCTGGTGCTGTGTCCCTGCCAACTTTAAAAACTGCTTTCAGTTCCTCTACTGTGTAAGGGGTGTCTGTATCATCTGGTCTGTGGCAGGCCGCATCGATCTCCTGCATTCAAATCGGTGCTAGTTGATCCTGAATTCTTCTTGTTTCAGGGGAGAGGTTACCTGAGCTAGTCCTATTGGCGAAGGATGTTGCCAGTCTTTCTGCTTCTTCTAGTGGGTGAGGGTGAGTTGCTATGGGTATTCTCTTCTTTCCGGCTACTCTGTTCAGCCACTTTCATAGCTCCGAGAGAGATGTGTACTGTGATAGTTTTGTACACCATTCCATCCACTTTTCAATTCTTATCTCTTGCAGCTGCTGTTGAACATCATTTTTGACTGCTTGTAGTAGTTCCCTGTTTTCTGTTTACTTCTTTTCCTATAATTTTTTGTTACCCTATTCAGTAGGGTTTTCAGTCTTCTTACTTCTGGGTAGTAGTAATAGGAGTCTTTGTAGGTGTGGTCTCTTCTTCCTACTCTCATGGGCATTGCCCTGTTTGCAGCATTGTGTATAGCCTCAACTAGATCTTTTTCTAGCTGATCTATGTCTTCTGGAGGTGTGTATTGTGCTGCCCACTCTTCGAGGGCTAGACGAAATACAACCCAGTCTGCTAGGTCTTGGTTCCATGTCGGAAGGGGTGGCGGTATTGGCGGTAGTTGCTGCATCTCCAGCTCTGTTACTGTGGCAAAGTGGTCGCTCACTAGTGTCGTGTGTACTTGCCACCTTGTTAGGTGTCTGATTGTTGTTGTGGCAAATGTCAAATCTAATCTGCCTCCTCTTATGAGGTGTAGGTTGCCCTGAGTTGAGTAGTGTGACTCCTTCAAACTCATCTAGTGAGAAGGCTGTGTGCTCTCCAGGTTGGTTTGTGGTCGATGGGGATGATAGCAGAGGGTGATGCGCGTTGAAGTCCCCACATATAATTGTTGGTGAATCTGCTTCATGTGCGAAGAGCTGTGTGAGCTGTAGTTCTCCTGGTTCTTCTCCATGTATTTTTCTATATATGTTGTATATATCTATCATCTGGTTTAGCAGTGTGATTCTCACTGCTAGGGTTTCCACATTGTTGCCACAGGGGATTGGGTTGTGTGTTCTCGCTGTTGGGATTGTATTCTTGACGAGAATTGCCAATCCTCTGTCTGTGCCTACGTATGGGGTTGTGTAGACATTATATCCAGTTATTCTGAATTTTGTCCCAGTTGTTAGCATGGTTTCTTGCAGTAGAATGATGTCCACATTTTCTGTGTTGTCAAGATCTACTCAAAAGAAGTTTTCTTCAAGAAGCTTCTCGTCGTTGAAGGTTGTGCTGTTGCAGCCTAGCTGATCGTCGAGGCTGGTGCATGACTTCCCAATGACAATGCGAGCCGTCGTGACACAGCGCCCAGGGAAGTCATGCCCCAGCCTCGACGATCAGCTAGGCTGCAACAGCGCAACCTTCAACGACGAGAAGCGTCTTGAAGAAAATTTCTTTTAACCAATAGCTGGAGCGCATTGCACCACCAGCCAATGAAAATGCAGCTCGCGGCTGACCCCCTGCTGACCTGCCGCTATATATTGAGTAGATCTTGACAACAGCTACAGTCTACTCCGACCCACTGCCGTGATCATGCTCGGATGATACCGAGAGAAACGTTGGCCACTAGATTGACTTATATTTTTATTTGTTCATTTACTGTGACAAATAGATAAATTTTAAGCAATATCCCCGAAATTGACTCCTCCTGATGAGTAATATCGGCGCAATACTTGCCAGTTGTAGTAGCAGAGAGAAAGCTATTGTTAGAAAAATAGAGAAGACTATTTACAAGTTAAATGCAGCTGATGCAGCAATATATTTCAATAAAACTTATTATTATTATTATTATTATTATTATTATTATTATTATTATTATTATTATTATTATTATTATTATTATTATTATTATTATTATTATTATTATTCTATCTCGGTCCTCCTATTCGACTGGGTGGTTTTTATTGTGTGGTGTTCCGTGTTGCATCCTGCATTCTTATGAGTCCATCACTTTTCTCAGTGTGAGCTTTGTACCTGCAAGAGTCCTGGAGCTACTTCAGCCCCTAGTTTTTCCAGACTCCTTTTCAGGGATCTTTGGACCGTGCCTAGTGTTCCTATGATTATGGGTACAATCTCCACTAGCATCCCATATCCTTCTTATTGTCATGATACTTATCAATTTTTCTCTTTCTTTCTCATCTACTCTGGTGTCCCATGAATAAGTGATACTTTCTTCTTGATTTTGTCAATCAGTGTCGAGATAATTCCCGAATGGAAAATCTTACGTAAAGATAAATGGAAAGATTGTTGTTTAATTTGTGATTGGATTTTAAAGGAGAACAATGAAGCAGATAAATAATAAGATGAAAATAATTCATTTAATTACAACAATTCAAGTTAAAAAAACTGGACCTTGTTATGAATAAGGCTAATGAAATGCAAAAGCCTGTGGAGGGGAAAAGTCCCTTTATAAAGTAGGTAAACAACTTGGTCCCTCGTATTTCCAGACAAAATTACGGGTAAATTAAATCAGCTGCTATTAATATAATTTAAAAATTAAAGGTGTGGTCCACGATGAGATAAAAAAAATAAGAAAAAGGATTGGATGCGGAATATGCATATATATATATATATAATATATATATATATATATATTATATAGATATATATATATATATATATATATATAGATATTAAAGGGCCACCGCCTCGTTATTCACTTTGGTAGCGATAGCCAGAAGCGGCAGGCAAACTAATTCTGGTAACACATTCTCCTCCATCTCTCTCTCTCTCTCTCACAGATACCGGTAATAGCCCCTCTCTCTCTCTCGACTCGCAACCTCTCTCTCTCTCTCTCTCTCTCTCTCTCTCTCGATAACCTCTCCTCCATTTCATTTGGTCTTCAAATCAGAGTCGGAACTACAAAAATATACGTTTATTCAAAGTAAAGTATTAATTGAATAACTCCGATTCTTACAGGATAATTAAATGGAATGATATCTCAAAGTTCAATTAGCTCAGATAACCCCCTGATATTTTAACAGTCTTAATCAGTAATTAGTCACACCATTTATCCCTTCTCCAAAATATAGTTCCCTCCACACAGTCCCCTCCACTAGGAAACAGTCCCCCTCACTAGATCCACATCTTTAGAAGACAGGAGGGACACACTAATGAGCATACACAATTGTAAAGACAAAGTCAAAAGATTAAATGAAATAGAACATCCTTACAAAATATCGAAATACAATCAAGCCACAACTTCAGCTAAAGCACAATAATTCTTACTCATCCGCAGCCTAGAATCTTCACACACTCTTAAAAGGAAACTCTTTGGCATACACCATCGTGGTTCTGCCTTTCTCGCACAGACCTCCCCGTGATTCTCTCTATGCCATTACGAACGGAAGAGGCGCACACGTACACATGAAATCACACCCTTCGTCCACGCCTTGAAACCATTCTCAACTTGTTTCAAAGTCACTTCTCTTGAATGCACATGCCTGCTTAGGTAGAACTTTAACATCACGCCACCCAAAAAGATGCATCAGCATTCTTAAGCTGTCGCTCGTACTCTCTGTCTCCAGGGAAGTTAAAAATGATGAATCCCCAATTTCTAAGGAATGTTAAGGTACGACATACAACAATGTCTCATACTCATATATCAATCAGTCTTTATATAACACACACACACACACACACATATGTAAAAAATATTATATATATATATATATATATATATATATATATAAATATATATATATATATATATATATGAATTAACTTGATCACGAAGTATATAAAACGTGATGCTATGAATAAATAAAGGTTTTTTGCCACGAAGGAAAAAATGAAAAAGCGAGATAGCCAAGTACTTTCGGTCCTGTTCGGACCCTTTACTGAGGCACCGAACAAGACCGAAAGTACTTGGCTATCTCGCTTTTTCATTTTTCTTCGTGAAAAAAACCTTTTATATATATATATATATATATATATATATATATATATATATATATATATATGTGTGTGTGTGTGTGTGTGTGTGTGTGTGTGTGTGTGTGTGTGTTATATAAAGACTGATTGATATATGAGTATGAGACATTGTTGTATGTTGTGCCTTGACATTCCTTATTAACAAAATTAGGGATTCATCATTTTAACTTCCCTGGAGACAGAGAGTCCGAGCGACAGCTTAAGAATGCTGATGCATCTTTTTTCTGGTGGCGTGATGTTAAAGTTCTACCTAAGCAGGTATGTGCGTTCAAGAGAAGTGACTTTGAAACCAGTTGAGAATGGTTTCAAGGCGTGGACGACGGGTGTGATTTCATGTGTACGTGTGCGCCTCTTCCGTTCATAATGGCATAGAGACTCACGGTGAGGTCTGTGCGAGAAAGGCAGAGCCACGATGGCGTATGCCAAAGAGTTTCCTTTTAATAGGGTGTGAAGATTCTAGGCTGCAGATATTACATTTTCATTTTAAGCTCTTTGCCTTTACTTCCCATTTATTTCTTTTGTGTCTCTTCCTCACTTACTGACACAATCATTCATTTGATTTCCTCATTCCTTGCTTATTTTATATCTTTATACTTGAAGTATTTATATGCATAATATAGCACACACTCAATCACACGCACACACACACACACACACACACACACACACATATATATATATATATATATATATATATATATATATATATATATATATATATATACATATATATATATATATATATATATATATATATATATATATATATATATATATATATATATATATATATATATATATGTGTGTGTGTGTGTGTGTGTGTGTGTGTGTGCGAGTGAGTGTGTGCTATATTATGCATATAAATACTTCAAGTATAAAAATATAAAATAAGCAAGGAAATCAAATGAATGATTGTGTCAGTAAGTGAGGGAGAGACACAAAGAAATAAATGGGAAGTAGAGGCAAAGCAGTCGAGCGTTGAAAAGAGCTTAAAATGAAAATGTAATATACTTTAATATTATGAAATATTGTTGCTGGTTAGTACATAGTCGAGAGAATGTCAGATATATATAAAATAGATGGAAAACATGTGAAAAAGAAAGGGTAACTGAAAAACTTTTTATACTCAGGAAAGTAGATTAAAAGAGACTGACATGAGGGAAATATTAACTAATAACAGAGGTAAAAAAGGCAAAGAAAAGAGGTTTCAAGATTTCCACCTTCAGCCTGTAGAGCAAAAAGAAGACAAAGGATGATAAAGAAGAGGAAATGATAAAATCAAGAGATAACGGAATTGAACGAAAGAAATCAGGTTAATGACCCTTATCACGCAAGGTCCATCCTCTTAGAATAAAAATTGAACAAAATACCTGGCCTTGATTCTGACCTTCATTCTGGTCTCTCCGACATAACCAACATTCGGGAAACTCATCAAATCAAATACAGGAACACTTTTTTCTCGCCGTTATTTGCAGCCACAATTGTCTGGATACCAACCCTCAATATCGAAACGGTCAAAGGTCACAACAACATGATACGTAATAACTACCAAGAGAAGCATTAATGCTGAGCCGACGCAGCAGCACCACATAACCGTTATATAAAGGGATCATTGTTCTGCCACATCTGGATATATTAGAGGAGGTTATGAAGGAGGAAGAGTCTAGAATAAACTGAGCTGAAAGAGGGATGCCTTGTTTGTGAGGAGTCAATAAATGTCACGTAACAGCAATTGAGGTAAGAGTTAGACGGGTGTGCCTGTCGAACATTAGTTAGAGAGAGAGAGAGAGAGAGAGTCGAAATTCAGTTTGTTCAACATCTTGATATAAAAAATGAGATCGTTTCTTTATTAATTTTCACTCTTTATAGAATAATTTGAGTCTTTTTTTCAGTAGCCTTCGAATGAGATGAAAAAGCACAAATTTTCAACATCTTAAGATTTCTACAGATTTGATACCAAGTCTCTATAGGTGTTATTGAACTCATTGAGATATTTTATTTCATGTTCGTCGGAGACTGGAAATAGGAAATAATATATAGACGTGTCAGCTGCAACCGCCATATTTTACTTATATGCGTCTTCGTTTAAAATGTGAAGTTCTTCGTTTTTCAGAGAGGTTCTCCAAGTTTCAAAAACAGAATCTTGCCCTCTATCGTATTTTTGTTTTACATCATCGTCACAGACCACTGCTTCGTAAGTGAATATCTGTGTCTAGAATTACAAAGACTATAGTCGATTTCTTTTCATCCTTCCAACCATGGGTGGAGTTGTGGCACGAATATTGCATATGTAGCTCGCGATTGGCTAACAACCAACGTCTCTTATGTCTTTGGGCTTATTGCGATGCATATTAAACTATTTCTTCAGTAACATATATGAATGTTTATATACAACGACCCCCATACATTCTTTTCCAAATCATATATATGCCGATTTGCATATATATATGATACCGAAGTTATATCCACATCCTGAGAGACTGGAAAAATAACCTTCTTTGATGTTGACATTTAGAACAGGGAACATTGGCAGGCGGAAGATTGACAAAATCGTCAGGTGTTTGATTTTACTGGACTTTTTTAAATACAGTTTCATTTCATATCAGTCAAAGTTACTTTCTTATTGCTACCTTTATGTTTTCATTCTATCTCAATATCGTTCCAATGCCTTACAAAAAAAAACAAAAAATATTTACGGTGGTCAATGGACGGATGAAAGGAAATAGACTATACAGTAGTCATGCTTATGACCAGCAACTCTGCAGCAGAAAAAGCACAATATATATTTCATTCATTAAGTTTCAATAGGTGTATGTAGTTTCACTGTTCATGATGGATGGACATATTTTTCTATTTGCTCATAAAAATCCCAAATTGACACCCTTTCTCATTTCCGATGTTATCTAATTGAAGACGGTCATTTCAGTTGCGACAGTGCACGGAAGTTCAGCGTTCGTAACAGCAAGTTTTGACGCGTCTGCAAAATGTCTTGCTTCGCTGGAGAAAACATATGCGCATCGATAATCACGTGCAAACGCACTCAGGTGAGCCTACGCGCGTAACCCTTCTTTTCCGCAAGATTTCACTCACGGTTTAACGTAGGCGTGAGTCTGATGAACTTAACAGTATTTGCTGTAATTCTTGAATTGTTGAGCGTATTGTGGAGGAAATACGAGCAGGAGAGAGAGAGAGAGAGAGAGAGAGAGAGAGAGAGAGAGAGAGAGAGAATGTTCTACTCTGGAATAATAACCTTTGCGACGGACTATCAAGTTATTGTTAAAGAAATACGAGTAGAAATAGTAGTCTTGAGAGAGAGAGAGAGAGAGAGAGAGAGAGAGAGAGAGAATAACTGCCATGCAGTATAACGGTAATTTCAGCGTAGTTCTTCTTCAGTTTTAAATGAAATTCCCTACAAAATGATAAAAATTATAGTAACCCATAGAAACGAAAAATCATATAAATACACACCACACGCTCCTCCACCTTCTAGAACTTCCTCCTATAAAACGTCCTATAAAAAAATACCAAACTCTTGAAACATTTACCAGCTCCAGCGTCCCAACCAGCTCAGTAGACCCCAAAAGGCTGAACGACCGTATTTCATCATAAAAGTCGGGGTGGGGGAGGAGGAATGTCTGGCTTCTGGAATTCCCCCACACTGCTGTAGGAACTCACTCGGAAAGGTCTCGTCATATCCTGAAGGAGGCTCCGGAATTTTCTGAATTCATGAATTCTTGATTTCTGATATATCTTGGAGGTGTCCTCACGTGGAGGTGTACTTGCCATGTTATTTGTGCTGTGAATTGATAACCAACTGATATTTAAATTGACAATAAACCGATATTTGGAAGGTAACCAATCGATATTTGAAAGATAATCAACCGATATTTGAATTGATAATAAATCAACTGACATTTTAACTGATAATCAACCAAAATTTGAATTGATAATCAACTGATATTTGAATTGATAATCAGCTGCAATTGTTATGTTTTTGTGATCTGAAATGTTATGATGCTGATACAATTCAAGTCCTTCAGATGTGAAGAAATTCGCAGCTTCATGTATGAAAATTGTCCAGTTTCAGTTCTATTTGCCTAATACTCAATTCCAGGTCCGGTTGCCTAATGCTCATTACCAGTTTCAATTGTCTAATGCCCTTTTCCAGTTTCGGTTGCCTAATGCCACCTTCCCGCGCCGATTGCCTGATGCCATATTCTAATTCCAATTCCAGTTCCAATTGCCTAATACTAATTCCAATTCCTATTTATTAATGATCAATTCCAGTTCCTATTGCCTATTACCCTATTCCAGTTCTGATTCTAATTTTCCTAATGCCCAATTCCAGTTCCGATTTCCTAATGCCCAATTCCAGTTGTGATTGCCTAATGCCCAATGACAGTTCCAATTCCAATTGTCTAATACACAATTTCAGTTCTGATTGCCTAAGCCCAATTCCAATTCCAGTTCCAATTTCCTAATGCCCAATTCCAGTTGCAGTTGCCTAATGCTCAGTTCCAGTTCCAGTTACCTAATGCATAATTCCAGTACCAGTTTCCTAATGTCCAAATCCAATTGCCTAATGTCCAGTTTCATTTCCAGTTTCCCGTTCCAGTTCCGACTGCCTAATGCTCATTTCCATTTACACTTGGAGAAAGGAGAAACATGATTTCTTAGAAGAGAGTAATCGTTGTGGGAAGAAGCAATGGAGTAATGTGCACCTCGTAAAATGATACCAGACAGCATAATTTACTATTTCTTTCAGATACAAGTGACTTGCACTATGAAGTGTTGTGTTGCTTTTCACTTAAGAGTCCAAGGATTTTGATTATTTTAAATTGCTGATCAGTTGTTATTCGAATACTTATTTTTTTTTTGTCTCTAATACTGACTAAGCCTTTCTCGATCCTGTTATCCGTAACCTCTGGAATATGTTTTTTTCTTCATAAAGTAATACCCTTCACCACAGGAACTTTCATAAAAAAATAAGTAAAATCACGCTGTGCGTTGATAAATCAAAGTAATTAGTTGCATGCAAGGTCGTCGTGAGAAACTATTTATCAGGTTATCGTAATATAAATTAAAATCATGTTATGCTTTGATAAATCAAAGCAATTAGTTAAGTGAGAGGTCGTCAGGAGAAACTAAGTATTTATCAAGTTATCATAGGATAATGTTTATTTCCCACAGTGCCATTACAATGTAATGGTTCGTGCAAAACATTACTTACTCAAATTGGCAATTCATGTATTTCTACCAAAACATGCTTCACCTTCCCAGAAATTCAAGCCCTAAAATGGACTCCTTTTTGAAAAGGTAATGTGTGAGAGAGAGAGAGAGAGAGAGAGAGAGAGAGAGAGAGAGAGAGAGAGAGAGAGAAATTTCAAGCAAGCAGAATCCGCAGCGAAAGCGCAAACGAAAGGAGACACGGCATCTATGCATAGAAAGTAATGTCAGAGACTGTAAAACCCGAGATCCCTTTCTCAAAATGGCATCTTTATAAACGAGCATTTTCCGGCACGCCTCCAGTAACATCTTATCTCCATTGTCTGAGATCTTTACAGCTGTGATGTGCTCGAATTTGGGGCTCTTCCGTTTGAACAAAACTTTTCTGACGCTTTCGAGAAGGGAGACGCAAAGTTTTGGATGTTTGTCCTAAAGTAAAGCTTAGGATAATAATAATAATAATAATAATAATAATAATAATAATAATAATAATAATAATAATAATAATAATAATGTTGTTGTGGTGGCCAGTTGCTGGATGACGACCTCCAAGTACCTGACCGTCCTCCCCTTCAATTGGGATGAGTACCTGGCTGTCGGACGAAGCTCCTCTATTGCCAAAGGTTCCATTTATGTCGTTGTCGTTTAATTCTTCATTTCTTTCCATCATTGGTGAGTTTTTCTATTTAACCCATAGCTGGACCCTACCCCATCAGGAATAGATACTCATTTACAGCTGAGTAGACTGAGCAAATTATGGTAAAGATCCTTTCCCAAGGAAGGAACGCCGAGGAGAGCGGTCACCCATCCAATGACTGACCAGCCCCAATGTTGCTTAACCAGTCAATTGACGACCTAACCCACTCTACCACGGCGCCACACATACGAAAAATGAGACCATAATCCACATACCAAGCGAATGTCCGGCACTTGCACAGAACCAGTATAAAAAGAGGCATGATTCAGTAGCAAAAGCCCTCCACTGGAGCCTGTGCAAGAAACACAAGCTACCTTGCAGTAATAAGTGGTACGAGCACCAACCTGAAGGAGTGATAGAAAACGATCAGGCAAAGATCCTCTGGGACTATGGTATCAGAACAGATAGGGTGATACGTGCAAATAGACCAGACGTGACGTTGATTGACACTGGGCACGATCCCAAGATCCCTGAAAAGGAATCTGGAAAAACTAGAGGCCGAAGTAGCTCCAGGACTCATGCAAAAGAGTGTGATCCTAGAAACGGCGCACATAGTAAGAAGAGTGACAGACTCCTAAGGAGGCAGGATGCAACCCGGAACCCCACACTATAAATACCACCCAGTGGATTTGAAGGACTGTGATAAAAAAAAAAAAAAAAAAATAATAATAATAATAATAATAACAATAATCCATTATAATTCAGTTATTTACTCTTCAGTTGTTTATATAATTTGATTTCTGAACATGTTGATACAGAATGGAAAATGAATTCAACTATTTTCATCCTGCGTTTCCTTCTCTTTTATTCTTTACAAGGAAGAGACAATCGGATAACCAGCTGGCTACTGTATAAACTCTCTGCGATTAACCCTCTGATCTTCCAGATTCAGAACAGCCATATAAAGATACACGCCCGAAGACAAGCCAATTGTCCTTCATATTTATAACCCCCATACCTCCCGATATTCCCGGATGGGAAAGCGCACCTTTCCCCAACCTATGAATTATTAAGGCGGCCATTAATATTGCATTCGTGCTGTTGCAATGGTAAAGGCAGGAGTTTACTACTGTGGATGACAAATGTATAATATATTCTCTTTATGATCGAAGAGAAGAATTTGTGTGTGGTATTTACACTACCTAGAATAGGTCGTTTTTTATGTAATATGTATAGTATAGTCTTCATAATCGACGCCTAATTATATTGTTCTATTACTTAAAAAACTGGAGTGAATCTGTTTTCATGCAAAATATTTGACAGGTAATAATCAGTCATGTGTAGAAATTTTTAATATATTCTCTTCTTGATAGAAAGGCGAATTTGATTGTAGTATTACTATAAAAATTGCAGTAGATCTGTTTATAGAATATAACCCGAATATTGACAGTGAATTATTACATAATAAAATGCATGTAATATATTATCTTTATGATAAAAGGCTGAAGTTTAGTTTGATATTACTATAAAACCTGAAGTAGATCTGCTTAGAAAAATCGAGATTTATTAAATATTCCGTGGAAACATCTCGATGGGAGATAAATATTTTAATATTTTAGTTGTAAAGCCACTTATTTTATGGACCCTAAGTGGGACATTTAAACGAGTAAACTCCAAAAATGTTATGAAATTGTTTTAAGCAACTAGGTAAGTTAAAATCAAAGTAATTAGAACAGACGAACGTCATTAGTGCCCCAAGGCTCATCTGTTGCATACTTTTAAAGTAGTTGACCTTTTTCATTCCTCCTTAAGTCACTACCCGCCTGTTTATGTACTTTATTCTCTTAGATCTACTACGAATAATTAGAATTTTTCGTATTCATAATGAACATTAAGAAAGGTGCTTGATCTTATAATTCGCTCTATGCATTATTATTTTTATTATTATTATTTTTTTAGTTATTATTATTATTTTATTTATTATTATTTTATTATTATTATTAATTAAATATAATGCCCGGCTGTATGGAAGACGAAAAATTCTAAGTGTTTGGCCTGCTTGCAATAGCCTTTAATCAATATCAAACTCCTAGTAAACAATAATGAATTGCTAGTTGGTGCTACGAAAATATTCAGATTTTTTACAATAATAACGTATTGATTGAAATAAATGGTTTTGCATATGAAGAACAAAGGGCTTTTGGAGTAGTTTATTATTATTATTATTGTTATTATTATTATTATTATTATTATTATTATTATTATTATTATTATTATTATTATGAATGTGTCATTTAGATTAGACGTGGAAGAAAGACAGAATAATTTCTCTCTCTCTCTCTCTCTCTCTCTCTCTCTCTCGCTCTCTCTCTCTCTCTCTCTCGCATAAAGTGTACCGCATTACATACCAGTTGTGCTTTATTCGAAAATTAATGCTTTTGTGATTCTATGAAATATTTCCATGCTGACAGTTAACTCTATGCATCGCAAAAGATCTTGTATTTGTCGAAATGAAAAGGCAAAAGTCTTTATTGAAAATATTAGCCTCAAGAGTGCATCTATATAATTACCCTTTTTGAATTAATAATGCATAGAGTAAACTGTCAGCATTCATTTTCGAATAAAGCACAACTGGGATGTAATGCAGTACACTTTTTATGCTAGAGAGAGAGAGAGAGAGAGAGAGAGAGAGAGAGAGAGAGAGAGAGAGAGAATTATGCTGTCTTTCTTCCACGTCTAATCTAAATGACACATTCATAATAATAATAATAATAATAATAATAATAATAATAATAATAATAATAATAATAATAATAATAAACTACTCCAAAAGCCTTTTGTGACGAACAAAACTTTCTAATAAAAGATTTCATATGTTTCTTAAAAACACACGAAACAATTTAAAACCAAATTCAAGATGATCATATCAGGTCATTGTTATTATGGCGTAGATCTAAGAATTCAGAATGACAGAGAAGCTGAACGTGTGGAAAATCCATTGTTGTCTGTCTGTAATCGAAAGCTTATGAGGAACTCTTTAACATAATCAGGTCTTATATGGAAAGGGGCTTTCATGTGATGGGTGGTCTTATTAATCGTGATAATGGCCGTTACGCATGTTGTTGAGCGTGATGGGAATATGATATCTACGAGGGCTGAGTGGCTGGTTATCATTAGCAAAACTAAAAAGTATATTGTTTTCGTAACGTTTGATGGTTATTAATTTTCCATCTTGTTACACGACAGACATTAACACTGTAAATTCACTACCACACACACATACTTATATATATATATATATATATATATATATTATATATATATATATATATATATATATATATATATATATATATATATATATATATATATATAATATAATAATATATATATATATATATATATATATATATATATATATATATATATATATATATATATATATATATGCTTAAAAAATCACAGTAGATGCACGTGACTTCATTAAATAAGCGAATGCCACAGGAAAATGATAGTCAGAAATCCAAGCGCTTTCCGTCTTTACTAAGACATTGTCAAGGAGCTAATGGAATACAATTGGGGAGAAAGGTCTCAGGTACACAACAAGATCAAGAATACCAGCTGGTTAATTGTCCAAAAAGGGTAAAAATTAAAAGAGATAATCCAGGATTTTCGGATATCACAAGGTCAGATTTAACCCTAACCGAAATTACAAGGTATCTTTACAGTCCAAAACATGTAAAAACTGAATATATTAATTTTGTTGCTTATATTTATCTACCACATTATTATTATTATTATTACTATTATTATTAGTATTATTATTATTATTATTATTATTATTTTTTTTTTTTTTTTTTTTTTTTTTTTTTTTTAACTCAATCACAGTCCCCAATTCGACTGGGTGGTATTTATAGTGTGGGGTTCCGGGTTGCATCCTGCCTCCTTAGGAGTCCATCACTTTCTTACTATGTGTGCCGTTTCTAGGATCACACTCTTCTGCATGAGTCCTGGAGCTACTTCAGCCTCTAGTTTTGTTTTTTCTAGATTCCTTTTCAGGGATCTTGGGATCGTGCCTAGTGCTCCTATGATAATAGTACGATTTCCACTGGCATATCCCATATCCTTCTTATTTCTATTTTCAGATCTTGATACTTATCCATTTTTTCCCTCTCTTTCTCTTCAACTCTGGTGTCCCATGGTATTGCGACATCAATGAGTGATACTTTCTTCTTGACTCTATCAATCAACGTCACGTCTGGTCTGTTTGCACGTATCACCCTATCCGTTCTGATACCATAGTCCCAGAGGATCTTTGCGTGATCGTTTTCTATCACTCCCTCAGGTTGGTGCTCGTACCACTTATTACTGCAAGTTAGCTGATGTTTCTTGCACAGGCTCCAGTGGAGGGCTTTTGCCACTGAATCATGCCTCTTTTTGTACTGGTTCTGTGCAAGTGCCGAGCATTCACTTGCTATGTGGTTTATGGTTTCATTTTTCATATTGCACTTCCTACATATGGGAGAGATGTTATTTCCGTCTATCGTTCTTTGAACATATCTGGTTCTTAGGGCCTGATCTTGTGCCGTTGTTATCATTCCTTCAGTTTCCTTCTTTAGCTCTCCCCTCTGTAGCCATTGCCAATTGTCATCGCTGGCTAGTTCTTTAGTCTGTCTCATGTATTGTCCGTGCATTGGTTTGTTGTGCCAGTCCTCTGTTCTGTCTGTCTTTCTCCTGTCTCTGTATATTTCTGGGTCTTCGTCTACTTTTATTAGTCCTTCTTCCCATGCACTCTTTAGCCACTCGTCTTCACTGGTTTTCAGATATTGCCCAGTGCTCTGTTCTCAATGTTGACGCAGTCCTCTATACTTAGTTAGTCCTCTCCCTCCTTCCTTTCGTGTTATGTATAGTCTGTCCGTATTTGCTCTTGGGTGTAGTGCTTTGTGTATTGTCATATGTTTCCTGGTTTTCTGATCTATGCTGCGGAGTTCTGCCTTCGTCCATTCCACTATTCCTGCGCTGTATCTGATTACTGGCACTGCCCATGTGTTTATGGCTTTTATCATATTTCCAGCGTTGAGTTTTGACTTGAGTATCGCCTTGAGTCTCTGCCTATATTCTTTCCTGATCGTGTCCTTCATCTCTTGGTGTTTTATATCCCCTCCTTCCATTATTCCCAGGTATTTGTATCCAGTCTCATCTATGTGTTTGATGTTGCTCCCATCTGGTAGCTTTATCCCTTCAGTTCTCGTTACTTTGCCTTTTTGTATGTTGACTAAGGCGCATTTTTCTTTTCCAAACTCCATCCTGATGTCCCAGATACAATCCTTACAGTCTGGATTAGGGTATCTATTTCCTTGATGCTCTTACCATACAGCTTGATGTCGTCCATGAACATCAGATGGTTGAATTCTGTTGCCTCTCTTTTTTTGAGTTGGTACCCGGCATCCATCCTTTGTAGTACTTTTGTCATGGGATCATGGCTACTACGAAGAGTAGTGGGGACAGTGAGTCGCCCTGGAAGATCCCGCTGCTCCATGATATTAAACGCCTCTGGGCTAGTCTTATTCCAGAGCTTGTAAGTATTGTATTCCAGTTGTGCATTGTATTTTTTTGAGGAAGCTGATGGTGTTTTCCTCTGCCCCATATATTTTCAGGCATTCTATTAGCCATGTGTGTGGTATCATGTCGAAGGTTCTTATAGTCTATCCATGCCATGCTTAGGTTGGTTTTCCTTCTCCTACTGTTCTTCATTACCATTTTGTCTATCAGAGCTGGTCTTTTGTGCCCCTACACTTCCTTCTGCAGCCTTTCTGTTGCTGGGGGATGGTGTTTGTCTCCTCTAGGTAGTTTATAAAGCCTTTCACTGATGATACCTGTTAGTAACTTCCACATTATTGGTAGGCAGGTATAGGCCTGTAGTTGCTGGCTATATTTCCTTACTCTTGTCTTTTTGTACTAAGGATGTTCTTCCTGTGGTCATCCATTTGGGTGCTTGGTGATTTGAGATACAATGCTGGAGTTGTTCTGCTATTCGTGGTGTAGGGCCTTGAAGTTTTTCAGCCAGTATCCATGGACTTCATCGGGACCTGGGGCTTTCCAGTTTGGCATTTTCTTTAGTTGGTGTCTGACTGTGTCTGTCGTGATCTCTGTGAATCTTTGTTTTATTCTCCCTGTTTCTTCTTCCTTGACTTCCTGGAGCCATGTTGCATGTTTGTTGTGTGATACCGGATTGCTCCATATGTTTTCCCAGAGTCTCTTACTTGGTTCGGCTTCAGGAATTTCTGGGTGGTTGTCTTCCCCTCTTAGTTGGCTTGTATAGTCTTTTCTGGTTAGTTCCGAATAGTTTGTTCTGTTGGTATCCCTTATTCCTGTTCGTGTGCCGTTGGATCTTATGTGCTTTGGCCTTAGCCTCTGTTTTACATCTTCTATTGTGTTGTTTAGTCCTCTCTCTTGTACTTTGTATTTCTCGTTGAGTTCCTCCCTTGTTTTCTTGCTTCTAGCCTTTTTTCTGCCATCTCTTTCAGTTTACTCAAGTCAGATCTCATCACCATGATTTTGCTTTTTCCAGACGCCTTTTCCAAGGAGGTTGCTGTTTTGGTTTCTGTTGGGTTGGTTGTGCTGGTGGTGTTTGTGTTCGAATCCCCATCAGTTCTGCTACTAATCTTGCTCCTGCATATGTCAAGTTATTTGTTTCTGTGATACTGGTGGTGTGTATTATGGCCATTATTTCATTGACCTCACTTGTTTTCTCCCTTAATTTCTTGGTGTTGTAGGCTTTCATGGAGGGGTTCTTTGTTCTCTCTGTATCTGGCTCCATCCATTGTCTAATCTTTTCTACCCATTCCGTCCTCTCTGTTACTTCGTCGGTGTTTCTTCGTGTGTCGTTGTTTGATACCTCATCCTCCCTGTCGTCTTCTGTGGCATCGTCTCTCAGTTCGTCTTCGTGTAATTCGTTGTCGTGTGACATTTCCCTTTCCAGTTCTTCTCTTTCTGTTGGGGAGAGCCAGTTGTTTTTCTTTATGTTCCTTACTTGGTCTGCCAGCCTCTGCTCTGTTTGGGGGTGTTATTCCTCTCATTCCAGATGTTGACCAACCTTCTTCTATATCCTCTCTCCGTCGGGTTGCTTCTGATGTAGCATCTCCATATTTCCTTATTTTCTTCTCTTGTCCATTTCTTCCTTTTTGCCTCTGTAGCTCCAATCTCAGGCTGTTGATTACTCTCGTTGTGGTGGAGACAGTTGCTGGATGACGACCTCCAAGTACCTGACCGTC
>NC_061109.1:62249745-62259745 GCF_015104395.2 Macrobrachium nipponense
AGAGAGCCGGATAAAAAGGAGATGAAGTACAAGGTTCCCAAAGGTGGAACTTTGAAGATAAAGTCATAACTGCACATAGAAATGAAAGTTAGAGAAGGCTGGACAGGAAGCTTGAAGAAAGGCAACGGAAATGGAGATAAAATAAATGGCTAAAAGGTGAGTGCATGGGCACTGCAAAAACCCTTTAGTAATGCCTACAGTGCACCACGTAAGGTGCACTGACGGATACGATTGCAAAAGTTAGATTAGAATTTGTATTATGAATTTTACAAGTAACCAAATTTTATGGTTGCATTAATGCCGAGGAGGAGTTTTCGAAAACGTTTTATTCGTGTCTTCGCTTTCTTTCACTCTGCTTTCGACATCAGCATGAGCTAAGTGAAATTAAAAAAGAATATAATTCTTACAAAAAAAAAAAGAACTCTCTCCTTACTCGGTTTCGTCAGGAAACAATATTTGACATTAAGTGATCCCACGAACAGAGAAACAATGAAAACTTTCTGACAACTGTTACTAAAAAAAGGCAGATACAATTTGATCAACTGACAAACTTCAACAGCGTGAACAAATGTAAGCAATGTCTTTTTTCCCAGTTCTTACGTCAGAGAGCAACAGTCTTTGTTGAGTGAGAGAAATGGCGCGGAAAACATGAACTATTTTTTTTCTGACGACTTTGTCAGTGATTATTTCGAATTTATTTTCTTATTTGCATTTCATTGTTTCATTTGAAATATATGAGTGATAGAGTAACACTATTGGAAAGTCTCACAGTGTATATCAGGAATTTGTTTCTAGAAAACTCAAAGAAAAATGCTCCAAAAAAATTTAATTTGAAGTCATTCCCAGATCCCGTTTTCCTACAAAAATTTTTATAACAAACAAACACCCAATCGTCTTCAGCCTTATTCAGTATCTCCACACATTTATCATCCCCGTTTATGACGTCAGAAATCAATTCGTACAATCGAACTTCCTTTCCAGAACACTCGGATTTGATTCTCCATTAACGAGCTGGAATAAAAACTGCGTTCAAATTTAGGTCTCCCGTTCCACATATAGCATAACTGCATTTCCAAAATTTATGGAAGCTATTGAGTATTGCAATAGGCAATTATGTTCAAGGCAACTCGAAGTCCATCAGAACGTGACTCCTTCCGCCTATAACCTGCGCTTTTTTAAGAATGGAAGTTTGTGTAGTTCCCACAGATTAGAATACGCAGATCCTTCAGAGAGAGAGAGAGAGAGAGAGAGAGAGAGAGAGAGATGGAAGAAGTGACAAGGGACAGACATACAGAGCTCAACATATTATTGCACTTCAAATCTACTTTCAATACAGGACCAGGAAAAATAAAAAAAAACATTTAAAATGCCCGTAAAGAACCTGTCTCCAATCCAACAGAAAAACATAAATTACGGCAAGAAAAAATTATATAATTCATTTTCAAGCTTTAGCTAGATATGCTTTCGACAATTTATCTCTTTTCAATTGATTTTAATCCCTAAAGGATTGGACTTCGGAATGATAATTAAAACGTAAATAATGTTACCAGTTCATCTTCATAAAAGATGAAATTAAGTTCGTTAAAAGGCATTATATTTTGTATACGGTAGAATCCTCGGAAATGGACATATCCCTCAAACTTTATGTGATATGTATATATATATATATATATATATATATATATATATATATATATATATATATATATATATATATATATATATATATATATTGTTACTAAGTGCCAAGTATCTGGTTACCATGCATCAAATAATACCACCCCCGCCTAACAACCAAAATTTGCCAGACACCTGAACCCAATCATCCCAACACTTACCAGTATTGCAGAAAACTCAGACTAAGTTCATCAAACAGGTGTGAGGTAATCTTGTAACGTAATTAAATTAATCAAATGGGACATCACTCCATCAACAACTTTAAAACTCTAAGTATTTCCCTGATTTCAGAAGTCTTAAGTACTTCCCTGGTTCTAAATCACTTCAAGTAAATTGAAGGAAAGCAAATCAATACCACTCTATGTTTCTACCTATCATCAATATAATCAAATGAAAATATACTGGGATAAAAAATAAATACTTATAAAAATAAAAATTTTAAATACAAAAATTTATTATTAAATTCAAATTTATAAGTGAAATTCACAATATCAGGGAAAATTACTGTTACTTGAAACAAAGTAAAGTATAAATAAATCTTGAATCAAATAAAGTAAAATTAAATCAAAATTAATTTATCACAAAACTCAAGAAAATTAATCCAATCAAAATTCAAAAGTTTAAGGCAATAATTGAAAATTTGAAGTTAATTCACAAGTGCTAAACAACAATAATCTTGAAAAGAATTCTAAGTAAATAAATGCAAATTAATTCACAAGTGTTAAATTTAATTAAATGTGCAATCATAAAGCAATGAAAATAACTAAGTCAATTAAATTGTGAATGCAAATGAAAATATAAAATAAAAAGACACACAACAATAAGAAAATGAAATAGTGCACAAACAATGGAACAAACACAAAACAAAAAAAATACGCAATGTGTAAAAGTGTAAATCTTTTTCACTCAAAACACTGTAACCAACAGTTTCTACCAAACCTTCATAACCACCTGTTATTAGTTAACCACTGTTCCTAACAATTATTAGTTAACCACACTCCCTAACCATTATTAGTAAACACAGTTCCTAACCGTTATTAGTTGCAACTAATAAAAATATAACACTTTACCTTTTTGGTATACCAACTTCTTTCTCTGCTGCAGTCTTGTCTTACACAATTTCACAAAAACCATGCGCCGTTACGAAATGATGTTTGTTCAGATTCCACAAAAGAAATTAAATAACACTAAATAAACTCTAAGAAATATCAAATATGAAATTATCACAAGTTACGAGTGACCAATTTACGTTACGTTAATATAATCTCAATGATGTCGAGAGAGAGAGAGAGAGAGAGAGAGAGAGATAGAGAGAGAGAGCGATCTAACCGCCTCGAGGTTCTATGATGTAAAAAAAAATCTCTTCCTTTACGGAAGCTTCACAGGACAAATGACACAAACGTTCTTGGCACGAATGATTCCAGAAAGTTGGAAATCTGACGCAATCTTCATAAAGAAATGTGCAATACCCACGTGGGACTTGACAAAGACATACGCGTACAAGACGAGTCTGTTAAAAAAAAAAAGTACTCTACTCGATCGAAACGGAGGCTGAGCGACAATTAAGATTGACATGTTTTGATGACAACGCAAGACTCAATTCTCTCACTATCACATGCGTTGACAGATTTAGGAAAGCAAACGGATCTCGCAGACCCTCCAATCTTGCAGTGTTGACATAAAAGTTAAACATTCGTAGTTTCGAAAAGACAAAGAAGATCTCTCTCTTTTTACATTCTACGTTAATATATATATTCTTTTACAACATGCAATGCGAAATCTGAACACACATTTTAAAACATCCTATTCTAAGCTATCTAGGAATCTGAAAAAATGTTGCACAATCTTACATGACATTTCAAAGAGGGAAACATGCATTTTGAAAGTAGGAATATATAATATACCTCCCCCCAGAAGATTTTTTATCACGGTGTTGAATCCAACGATTCACAACGAGATAGATAATCCGCAACTACATTGTTTTTGCCACTAATGTGCTGCACTCTTAAGTTATACTGTTGCAGGCACAAAGACCACCTGGTCAGTCTTTGATTGCGATTTTTCATTCTCTTGATAAATGATAGTGGATTGTGATCAGACAACACTAAAATTTCTTCATTCCTAGGTCTATTCACATACACTTCAAATTTTTTCAATGCGGTGATTAAGGCTAAAGTTTCCTTCTCAATTGTCGAGTATACTTTCAGATGTTTTTTCAATTTTGTAGACATGAAGCACACAGGATGGTAGATATTATTTTCATCTTCTTGAAGTAGAACAGCTCCAACGCCACAGTCTGACGCATCAACTTGTATCACAAATTTCTTGTCGAAGTCTGGAGCTTGAAGTACTGGTCTTGAGTTAAAATGGCTTTTACCTTCTCAAAAGGATTCTTGACACTCTGGATCCAAATAAACTTGGCTTTGGGACTAGTCAAGGTCTGTCAAGGGAGCTACTACGGCTGAGAAATTTGGGAAAAAGAAAAAACGACGATAGAAAACTAGCCATGCCTAAAAATCTCTGTAGACTGTTTTCCTGGTAGTAGGTGGGGTGAGCCTTAAGGATACCTTCTACATTAGCATTTACTGGAGCAAGAAGGCCTTTCCCAACTTCAAACCCAAGATACTGTACAGTGGCCTTTCCAAACTCACTCCTCTCTAAGTTGACTGTTAATCCTGCTTCTTGTAGTTTCTTGAAAACTTTCCTCAGAATCTTCAGATGTTTTCTTCTTCCCACGTTGTAGAGTAAAATCACGATGTCATCCAGGTATAACACCTACTCCTTCGATTGATCCTAGCAGTTGATCCATCACTCGTTGAAATGTTGCGGGTGCATTCATCAGACCAAACGGCAGAACAGTATAGTGATATAGTCCAAATGGAGTAATAAAAGCTGACAGCAACTTCGCATTCTCATCTAAGGGAATTTGATAATATCCTTTCAACAAGTCTATCTTGGAAACAAACTTGGCTTGCCCAATATTATCAAGTAACTGATGTATAAGAGGCAAAGGATAATTATCAGCCACACTGATAGAATTCAGCTTCCTATAATCTACACATCCTAAATGAACCATCTGGTTTCTTCACCAACACACATGGAGAAACTGAAGTGACTTGAACTAGGTTCTGCTAATCCATGTTGCAGCAAATACTCAACTTCCTTCTTCAAAACATCTCGATGATACGGTGATAAGCGATAGGCTCTTTGCTTGAAAGGTCTTCCATCTTCTTGAATCTTGATTTCATGCTTGGTCAGATCAGTACGTTTAGGCACATCTTAAAAAATTTCTGGAAAACTTACAATCACTTCACTTAAGTCTTCACCTTGTTCAACACTCAGATGTTTCAGTTTATCCGCCAAATTTTCCAAAATTGAAAGAAAATATTCATCTTGCTTGCAGTTCCCAATTCGTAGCCATCATCGTCCTCTGTAGATAAAGTTGTTTGGGTTACTGACACAGTTTCAGTTTTAGTTTCTGAGAAATAAGGTTTCAAGAGGTTCACATGTATCTTCCTTTGTCTTCTTCTTCTTTCTGGTGTTTCAATCACATACGTTCTATCACTTAACTTCTGAATTATCTTGTAAGGACCTTGAAATTTATTAGTGAGGGGAAATCTCTTGACAGGTAAGAACACTAACACTTGTTGACCAACACTAAATCTTCTTAGCTTAGTCCTTAGCATCAAATCTCCTTTTTTCATTTTCTCTGACTCATTTTCAAGATTTCTTAAAGAAAGAATTTTCTAATCTCTTTCACCTTTTCCTTAAGTTCTTCACATACTCTCCTTGGCTTTCCTCTTGATTTCTTCCCAATTTTCTGCAAGAATCTTCAATGGTCCTCTCATTCTCTTCCAAAAATCATCTCATTAGGTGAACATCCCATACTTTTTTGATAAGCATTCCTAAACTTCAAACAACATTAATGGTAAACCAACATCCCATTCTCTTCCGACTCAGAACAATACTTTGTCAGCATACTTTTCAATGTTTGATGGAACCTTTCCAAGGCACCTTGAGTTTCTGGATGATAGGCAGTGGATAACTGTTGTTTCACTCCTAACAAATTCATCACATCCTGGAATAACTTTGAAGTAAAGTTTGTTCCTCTGTCACTTTGTACTATTTCTGGTATTCCAAACTTTGAGAAAAACTCCACAAGTTTTTCAGCAACTATCGTTGGCAGATACGTTTCTAACAGGGATTGCTTTCTGGATACCTTGTCACAGGACACATTAATGTTAACAGATACTCATTTCCTTTCTTTGTCTTCGGCAGCGGTCCAACCATGTCTATGATCACTTTGCTAAGGGTTCTCCTCTAACTTCTATTAGGTTGTAGGGGGGCTTTCTTGATGGTTTCATTCGGTTTTCCAGCTATCTGGCAAGTATGACACTCACGACAAAACCTGCATCTTTGTGAAGTCCAGGCCAGAAAAAATATTTCATGATCTTCTCCACAGTCTTCCTGATTCCCATATGTCCAGACTCATGAGCTACTGCAACCACTTGCTTTCTCAATGGATATGGAATCAAAATTTGATGATATTTGTCCCATACTGCATCTCCTGGTATATCTGTAGGTCTATACTTCCTCATCAGCAAACCTTCCTTCAGATAGTAACAGGTAGGAGTTTGTTGCATCTCTTCTCGATCAACAACTCTGAAGAACAAATCGGTTAACGATGCATCCTTCTTCTGCAAGTCCTTCAGCTTCTCTCTTGTCACTTGACCAACTTCAAGGGTTGAATTCTCAATATCTGCTAACTCAGCTAAGAATGTAGTTTCACTACTGTCTTCAGTAACACTTTGACTACTCGGAGTCCCTCCTTTCAGGAACATCCAAGGTTTCTTCTTCTTTCAATCGTCGTCGTCTTCTTCATCTTCTTGGGAAATTTCTTCTTGGTCAGCACTATGGGAAACTTCACTTCCCTGGAATAATTCTTCTAAACACAAAGATCCTTCACTTGATCCTTCTTTTGCAGTCGTAGTCCTCTTCATACTTCTGGTAGTTACACAACTAGGAAACAGGTGGGGGTTATTCTTCTCCAACTCTACTGTAGGACTAATCCTCAATGGTTTGTCTGTCACTACAGGACAAGGAATAAATGGCACACCACCAACTTCATTCCCCAACAGAACATGTATACCTTCCCACAGCAGTGAGTCCCTTAGCATCAACATTCCCTGTCACCAATTCAACATGACAGGTGTAAGCGGCATATAGGAGTTACTTCCTCTCCTCCTATACCCTTCAAAAAAACTGAATCTCCTGTGAGACTCTTCTCCAATTGAGGGTGAGAACCACGTACTACCACACTATGGTTACTCCCTGTATCACGTAATATCTTGACTGGTACCTGCATACTTCCTTTTTGAGTTGACAGCATACCCTCATAGATATATGGCTTAAAAGCCTCCACACTGCTAAGCCACTCACTGCTTGAGTAACATTTCCACTGGTTGCTAAACATTCAGCTTGTTTAGTTTTTCATTCTTCTCTGGAGTCTGATTCTTTCCCACACTGCTCTTCGTAGTTTGTTTCACCTGGTCACCTTTTACAACTTGACCAACTGGTTTTGACTGCTGTTGATTCCGGTAACACTCTTGACGTAGTGTCCTACTCTTCCACACTTCAAACTGACAACATTAGGTTTCTGTAACTGTCTTGAAAAACTGGATGAGGATTTCACATTAGTTTGCTGAGGTGTATTACCTTGTGTACTCTTGGTATTATCACTTGAAGGTTTCCCTTTAAATTTGTTCTTGTTATTTGGAAAAGACTTAAAACCTGGGCGTTGTTGACTCTGGTACTTGACATTGTAATTACGTTTACTACGATTATAGTGTAATCTTCACTAAGTGTAAGCAGCTTTGTCAAGTTTCTTCACTTCTCTCTCTCTTAAATAGGCTCTTATATGTTCGGGAATTCCCTTAAGATACTGTTCAAGAACAAGTAACTCTTATAACTCATCAAAAGTTTTAACTTTAGCAGCTTCTAGCCAACGTTTGAAACACCCTTCTTTCACTTTGTAAGCATAATCTAAGAATGTTCCCTTCTCATCTTTTCTTAAATTTCTGAATCTCTCATTGTAGTACTCTGGAGTCATCTGGTAAAACTTGTAGCACACTGTGTTTTTTAAGTACCTTGTAGTCTTTACACTGATCAGCTGTTTAAGGCTATAAGCACTTCTCCCTTTACCAATTAAGATACTTTGTAGCAAAACTGACCATTATCCTCTGGCCATCCCATACCTGAAGCCACTTTCTCAAAGTGATCAAAAACTCATCTGGAGCTTCTTCAGTAAACTTAGGGATTAACTTCTGTACTCTCACTACATCAAATACAGGGTCTTGATTACCTTGGTTAGGGTTAGACGGTGTTACAGGTAATGTGGATCTAGCTTTTATTAATTCCATTTCCCTTTCATGTCTTGCATTTTCTCTTTCCTCTTTTATCCTTCTCTTCCTCTTCTGCTGCTTTTTCTTCTTCTCTCTTCTTCTTCTTTTTCTTGTTTTTTCCTGTCTATTCTTTCTCTTTCAGCAAGCATTTTTCTGCTTCATCTTTTCTTCTCTTCTGCTTCAATGCGTCAAGCTAAATCTACCCTGAAGTCTAGCTCTAAACTCGCTAAACTTTTCTCGTCTTTTCTGCTTGCTTATTTATGAGATCAGCACGTGCTACGTTCAACAACTCTTTGGCCAATTCTAACTCATCTTCATCAGTTATTCTACCAGAGTTGATCAATGATTCCATAGCAATACATCTTATTTGTGCCTTTACCATACTAGTAGACACATAACCACACTGGCCTCTGCTAAAGCGCTCCACTGTGCTCTAGTCAGAGTGGTTTCAGACAAAACTTGGATGGTAGGAATGGGCTGCTAAAAATTCCTGACATTGAACTGAGCCATTTTCCTCTAAGTTATCAACTTACAATTCATAGAATAAATGCAAAACAAAATTATATGGTCACTCTCCTAGCAAAATATATCCTTATTACCACCAGTATATTCTAGAGTGATAATGAAATCTGCTTTCCCGGATCTCTGGGCACCATTAAACAATGTTACGAAGTGCCAAGTATCTGGTTACCATGCATCAAATAATACCTCACCAAAAGCCAGACACCTGAACCCTCATAACACGTTTAAACGACTGAATACTCTAAAGGCAACAGTGATCCCTTAACACTTACCAGTATTGCAGAAAATCAGACTAAGTTCATCAAAACAGGTGTGAGGTAATCTTGTAAGTAATTAAATTAATCAAAGGGCATCACTCCATCAACAACTTTAACTTTAAAACTCTAAGTATTTTCCCTGATTTCAGAAGTCTAAGTACTTCCCTGGTTCTAAATCACTTCAAGTAAATTGAAGGAAAGCAAATCAATTACCACTCTATGTTTCTACCTATCATCAATATAATCAAATGAAAATATACTGGGATAAAAATAAAATACTTATAAAAATTTTAAATACAAAAATTTATTATTAAATTCAAAATTTATAAGTGAAATTCCCAATATCAGGGAAAATTACTGTTTCTTGAAAACAACGTAAAGTTTAATTAATTCTTGAATCAAATTTAAGTAAAATTAAATCAAAATTAATTTTCACAAAAACTCCCAAGAAAAATTAATCCAATCACAAAATTCAAAAGTGTTAGGTCAATAATTTGAAAATTTGAAGTTAATTCACAAGTGCTAAACAACAATAAATCTTGAAAAGAATTCTAAGTAAATGCAAATTAATTCACAAGTGTTAAATTTAATTAAATGTGCAATCATAAAGCAATGAAAATAACTAAGTCAATTAAATTGTGAATGCAAATGAAAATATAAAATAAAAAGACACACTTCAATAAGAAAATGAAATAGTGCACAAACAATGGAACAAACACAAAACACAAAAAAATACGCAATGTGTAAAAGGGTGTAAAATCACTCAAAAACACCTGTAACCAACAGTTTTTTTCCAACCTTCATAACCACCTGTTTGATTAGTTAACCACTGTTTCCTAACAATTATTAGTTAACCACACTCCCTAACCATTATTAGTTTTTTAAACACAGTTCCTAACCGTTATTAGTGGCAACTAATAAAAATATAACACTTCACCTTTTGGTATACCAACTTCTTTCTCTGCTGCAGTCTTGTCTTACACAATTTCACACAAAAACCAGTGCCTTTATCGTAATGATGTTGTTCAGATTCCACCACAAAAGAAACTTAATAACGACTAATAAACTCTAGAAAATATCAAAATATGAAATTATCACAAGTGTTACGATGACCATTTACGTTTACGTTAATAAATCTCAATG
>NC_061109.1:62277245-62282924 GCF_015104395.2 Macrobrachium nipponense
GAAATTAGAAAGTGCATATGACCAAATTATTCTCTTAATAGGAGTTTATTTTTGAAAAAAAGCTGCTTTACCTTTATTAACCATTAATGCTTTAACATAATCGTTATTATTATTATTATTATTTTTGTTATAATTATCATTCAATTTAGAAGCAAAAGTAACAGCAGGAGTATGATCAAATATTTATACATTTTATTAATTCCCAACACTGAAATACACACCAATATAAGTCATAACCCGAGTGTTATAGCTTGGCCAAAAAGGTTCCACAATACAAGCAATAAACACTAAAGGGTGTTTCTATCTATAGCCTCAATAAAGCTTTCTTGCCTTACTGCATTTCCTTTGGCCGGCAATCCATTACAAGAAGGGGAAAACTGAGCCTAACCGACACTGTTGTTGCTAATTATTCTCTCTCTCTCTCTCTCTCTCTCTCCTCTCTCTCTCTCTCTCTCTCTCTCATGTTTTTCTGAGGTATAATACTACAGCTCTCAGCACCAGGTAGTGTTTAATGCCGAGGAAATAATTACATTTACATTCGGAGGGAGTCTTTGGGCGATAATAATATTCCCCCATTATTTACCAAATATGTCAGATTGCTCTGGGAAATATCATCCAATATTTAATAAACTATTCATAAAACAGTTTTTATTAATTTTATTCTGATACCATATGAAATGCAGGTTTCAGTTTATTGTTTATTGCTTTTATTTGGGTTTTGGTAATTAATTAAGTCTTTTATATTTGAAAAAAAATTTTATTCGATGCATTTATTTGCTTTTTGTGGTGATTTCAGAATAAAAGCAGAAGACATTTGTGAGTAATACATAATTTCAAGTCCTAAATTGTAGTCTATATATATAAAAAGTATCTTGTATATTTTATATGTGCTTCCTTCTACTCGAAGTTTAGCAGTCTGTGATGTGATAAGTAAAAGGCGCATTAGATTTTGTGATAGTCAAATCTGGCATCACGATCAAATTCTTACTAATTAGTGAATAGGGAAATTATATCTGAAGACTGAAACACAACAATTGCATATTCAATAACACTGAAATTAAGATGAATTGATTGAAAATATCTTCTGTTTTAATAAGTAATCTCTTCTTCCTGTATTTCCCATATCCTTCTGTTTCTTCTTTTTATTGAACACCATATTCTCTGGAAGCTTGACTTTCAAATGAATGGGTTCTGTGGGTTTGTTCTATATGATTAGGGTTCATCTTCTGAATAATAATAATAATAATAATAATAATAATAATAATAATAATAATAATAATAATAATAATAATAATAATAATCAGGATGGAGTTTGCAAAAGAAAAATGCGCCTTAGTCAACATATAAAAAGGCAAAGTAACGAGAACTGAAGGGATAAAGCTACCAGATGGGAGCAACATCAAACATAGATGAGACAGGATACAAATACCTGGGAATAATGGAAGGAGGGGATATAAAACACCAAGAGATGAAGACACGATCAGGAAGAATATATGCAGAGACTCAAGGCGATACTCAAGTCAAAACTCAAAAAAACAACGCCGGAAATATGATAAAAGCCATAAATACATGGGCAGTGCCAGTAATCAGATACAGCGCAGGAATAGTGGAATGGACTAAGGCAGAACTCCGCAGCATAGATCAGAAAACCAGGAAACATATGACAATACACAAAGCACTACACCCAAGAGCAAATACGGACAGACTATACATAACACGAAAAGAAGGAGGGAGAGGACTACTAAGTATAGAGGACTGCGTCAACATCGAGAACAGAGCACTGGGGCAATATCTAAAAACCAGTGAAGACAAGTGGCTAAAGAGTGCATGGGAAGAAGGACTAATAAAAGTAGACGAAGACCCAGAAATATACAGAGACAGGAGAATGACAGACAGAACAGAGGACTGGCACAACAAACCAATGCACGGACAATACATGAGACAGACTAAAGAACTAGCCAGCGATGATACATGGCAATGGCTACAGAGGGGAGAACTAAAGAAGGAAACTGAAGGAATGATAACAACGGCACAAGATCAGGCCCTAAGAACCAGATATGTTCAAAGAACGATAGACGGAAATAACATCTCTCCCATATGTAGGAAGTGCAATACGAAAAATGAAACCATAAACCACATAGCAAGCGAATGCCCGGCACTTGCACAGAACCAGTACAAAAAGAGTCATGATTCAGTGGCAAAAGCTCTCCACTGGAGCCTGTGCAAGAAACATCAGCTACCTTGCAGTAATAAGTGGTACGAGCACCAACCTGAGGGAGTGATAGAAAACGATCACGCAAAGATCCTCTGGGACTATGGTATCAGAACGGATAGGGTGATACGTGCAAACAGACCAGACGTGACGTTGATTGACAAAGTCAAGAAGAAAGTATCATTCATTGATGTCGCAATACCATGGGACACCAGAGTTGAAGAGAAAGAGAGAGGAAAAAATGGATAGTATCAAGATCTGAAAATAGAAATAAGAAGGATATGGGATATGCCAGTGGAAATCGTACCCATAATCATAGGAACACTAGGCACGAACCCAAGATCCCTGAAAAGGAATATAGAAAAACTAGAGGCTGAAGTAGCTCCAGGACTCATGCATTAGAGTGTGATCCTAGAAACGGCACACATAGTAAGAAAAGTGATGGACTCCTAAGGAGGCAGGATGCAACCCGGAACCCCACACTATAAATACCACCCAGTCGAATTGGAGGACTGTGATAGAGCAAAAAAAGAAATAAATAATAATAATAATAATAATAATATATAGGTAAAATAATACATAAGCACATGTGAGATTCATATGAATAGTTTTCGTCTAAGTAATTATGTAGCAGAAGTCTTCTCAATGAATCTCTTATTATTTTGGCAAACAGCACCGCACGTTTTAGGTTTTAGGGAAATTAGTCAAAGGTCATCCTCACGTGGCCTGTTAGAGAGGTGACGAAATGGTCCCATCCCCATATATCTGGCAGGGAACATAGACACCAAAGCTTTTAATGGCCAATAAATTCAACGTGAACCAAGAGATTCAGTTTATTGCTCTATAAACAGCTTCTGGTTGATCAGCCAAGGGCGGAGTCGTTGTGTTATGCGTTTTGCTTAGAGAGTAATCACTGTTATTTATTAAAGTACAATGAGAATGAAGTATGAAATAGAGATGAATAAATATATTTTTATGGTAAATAGATGAATATTATTTTTGGTGAATAAATTTTGCTAATTAGGACGAAAGAAAAATGCGCAAGTGGGAAGGAGAGAAATCTTGCTAAGCGACCAGAAATGATCTTTTTCTCTTAAGGGAAACAGTCTTCAATCCTTCAGATAATTTAGGAAATTAATAACCGAATATCAGTCGAAGAAAGGAAATGAAAATGAGGATTAGGCATCGAGTCCCTCTCTCTCTCTCCCTCTCTCATTGATTTCATCTTCTCGAAATCTCGCAAATTCGAGACAGTTTCATAATTTCTTTGTTAAATCTTTAGCCTAGAAACACTATGATGCATTACTTGCCTCATTATTAACTTTAAGCGTAATTACTAATTAATACGTTCAATGTCATATTCATTTTCTCTGAAGGTTTTTGTCTTGTAATTAAATGAAAAGCAAACAAACCTCTCTTTTATTTAAATAGCAAAATAGAGTTTCATTTTGCATTTTGTGAAACATTTTGTGTAATGCAGTGAAAAAGAGATTTTAAATTACAACGACATAAACCAGTAGAAAATATTCATATTTTTTAAAGAAAATAAAAAAATAACGTTACTTAATTAACAATTACGCTCATAAATAAACTTAAAGTATAAAGTGTTAAGTAGACTGGTTAGTTCTAAAATCATATGAACATGCAGGCATTCCATATACGTATGTTCGTTTGTACGTACGAATACGCATGCGCAGTAGCAAGTGCGATAATTCCTTTTATAAGGTTAGCATCTAGCCTTTATCTCCTATTTGGTATTTAGGTCACGTCGTATTCATTTTGGAAAGATCACATGGCTAGAATTAACCATTTAATAAATTTCCTCTTTGTCAAAATGTCATTCGTTCAGTCCTTTACCATGTTGGCTTCTCAGGTCTCATGGTATCCATTTTCACTCACATCAGGCTTCTAAATATTGTGAGTTTCTTGAAGCAAATACTAAGATGAGTTGCAGATTTCCTCCATCATTAAGATACGTCTTTTCTCCTTTATTACATTATCAATCTTTTTTTTCCATTGCACAATCATGTTAACAGTTTCGTTAAAGCTAAAAATTTAGCTGAGGCTTCCAACACCTGTCAGCAGTCCACTTCACCTTTTGACTAAGTGGAAATCATTCATGTTGTGATTGCTGAGCTAAAGTATTTTTCCCCCATTTTTTTTTTTTATCAGGACCAGATTGCAAAAGTAGATAGTCTGTAGTGCATCACTGTACCGTGACCAGTGATGATGAGTTAAAAGGCCACAATTATGTATATGATACTGTATAATTTTTTAAATACAAAAAGGGTTAAAAAAGGAAGCTTTCGACAGTTTACACAGCGGTCCTCATCAGCCAACTGACAATTTGAATTCTTTTTTCTTTGTGACAGTCCAAGAAACCATCGAACAACTATCGTCTTGAAAAAAAAAAAAAAAAAAAAAAAAAAAGTGCTTTCGTGAAAAACGCATCCGCGCTTTCGTAAAACACCGTCGTGGATGGCGAGCGACTTTCAGCATCGGTGCTTCCTGATGTTTGTGCCACAACTGCCACTTCGACAACCTGTGCGAGGAGAGATGAGGGAGACAGTACTAGGGGCCTGGAAAAACTGCTTAAAATTTAAATTTATAGAATGACAAACTAACCTGTCTGTATGTCTGTCCTCTTGCATAAAGGCTTTATTGCCATCTAAAATGTTACAAATATTTGTCCAAGCCCTTCTACTCCACTTCTACGTTCCCGCTTGATTACTTCTATAAATAGCTTTAGCTCCCTCCCAGGAAGACAGACATACAGACAGGTCAGTTTGTCATTCTTTAAATTTCAGTTGGAAGCAGTTTCTCGAGGCCCCTGGTACTGCGTCTCCTCCTGTTGTCGCAAAAACAACAGGAGGCACCGATGCTGAAAGTCGTCGGCCATCCAGGAATCACCATACAAACGAGGGACAGCGGTTAAGAAGATCCCAATGGTTGGCTTACGGATGCTGTGGAACAGCCATTACAGGACCACTATTTTCACGACCATAGTTGCTCGATGGTGTCTTGGACTGTCACAAAAAATAAATTTCCAAATTGTCCTTTCAGGAAAACATTCATTTTCAGTCAGTTGGCTGAAGAGGACCATTGTGTAAACGGTCGAAAGTTTTCTTTTTTAACCTTTCTTAGTAATAAACAATATGCAGTATCATATACATAACTGTGCCTTTTTTAACTCATCAAAAGTAGATGGTGTTACCTGTCGTATCAGTTGACCCAATGGAAGATAGGTTATTCCCTTGTACTTCGGGAGAGGTTAACTCCTTCCTGCTTTAAGTCAACGATCATGTACAGACCACCAAATTGTCCACCATTGTCATTGCCAACAACCACAAAAGCCTATAAATACTGATGTTACTTTTTATTTGACCAAATATCACCAGTGAGCAGGGATACAGAAGTTCGAAATATGTGGTTGCAACATATTGATAGTTTTTTTCCATAGTACACTG
>NC_061109.1:62283424-62300924 GCF_015104395.2 Macrobrachium nipponense
CAGTGTACTATGGAAAAAACTATCTGTATCCCTGCTCACTGGTGATATTTGGTCAAATAAAAAGTAACATCAGTATTTATAAGGCTTTTGTGGTTGTGGCAATGACAATTTGGTGGTCTGTACATTATCGTTGACTTAAAGCAGGAAGGAGTTAACCTCTCCCGAAGTACAAGGGAATAACCTATCTTCCATTGGGTCAACTGATACGACAGGGAACACCATCTACTTTTGATGAGTTAAAAAAGGCACAGTTATGTATATGATACTGCATATTGTTTATTACTAAGAAAGGTTAAAAAAGAAAACTTTCGACCGTTTCCACAATGGTCCTCTTCAGCCAACTGACTGAAAATGAATGTTTTCCTTAAAGGACAATTTGGAGATTTATTTTTTGTGACAGTCCAAGACACCATCGAGCAACTATGGTCGTGAAAATAGTGGTCCTGTAATGGCTGTTCCACAGCATCCGTAAGCCATCCGTTGGGATCTTCTTAACCGCTGTCCCTCGTTTGTATGGTGATTCCTGGATGGCCGACGACTTTCAGCATCGGTGCCTCCTGTTGTTTTTGCGACAACAGGAGGAGACGCAGTACCAGGGGCCTCGAAAAACTGCTTCCAACTGAAATTTAAAGAATGACAAACTGACCTGTCTGTATGTCTGTCTTCCTGGGAGGGAGCTAAAGCTATTTATAGAAGTAATCAAGCGGGAACGTAGAAGTGGAGTAGAAGGGCTTGGACAAATATTTGTAACATTTTAGATGGCAATAAAGCCTTTATGCAAGAGGACAGACATACAGACAGGTTAGTTTGTCATTCTATAAATTTAAATTTTAAGCAGTTTCTCCAGGCCCCTAGTACTTGTCTCCCTCATCTCTCCTCGCACAGGTTGTCGAAGTGGCAGTTGTGGCACAAACATCAGGAGGCACCGATGCTGAAAGTCGATCGCCATCCACGACGGTGTTTTACGAAAGGTGAAGTGGACTGCTGACAGGTGTTGGAAGCCTCAGCTAAATTTTTAGCTTTAACGAAACTGTTAACATGATTGTGCAATGGAAAAAAAAAGATTGATAATCTAATAAAGGAGAAAAGACGTATCTTAATGATGGAGGAAATCTGCAACTCATCTTAGTATTTGCTTCAAGAAACTCACAATATTTAGAAGCCTGATGTGAGTGACAACGGACACCATGAGACCGGCGAAGCCAACATGGTAAAGGACTGAACGAATGACATTTTGACAAAGAAGAAATTTATTAAATGGTTATTTTTAGTCATGTGATCTTTCCAAAATGAATACGACGTGACCTAAATACCAAATAGGAGATAAAGGCTAGATGCTAACCTTATAAAAGGAATTATCGCACTTGCTACTGCGCATGCGTATTCGTACGTACAAACGAACGTACGTATATGGAATGCCTGCATGTTCATATGATTTTAGAACTAACCAGTCCACTTAACACTTTATACTTTAAGTTTATTTATGAGCGTAATTGTTAATTAAGTAACGTTATTTTTTTATTTTCATTAAAAAATATGAATATTTTCTACTGGTTTATGTCGTTGTAATTTAAAATCTCTTTTTCACTGCATTACACAAAATGTTTCACAAAATGAAACTCTATTTTGCTATTTAAATAAAAGAGAGGTTTGTTTGCTTTTCATTTAATTACAAGCCAAAAACCTTCAGAGAAAATGAATATGACATTGAACGTATTAATTAGTAATTACGCTTAAAGATAATAATGAGGCAAGTAATGCATCATAGTATTTCTAGGCTAAAGATTTAACAAAGAAATTATGTAACTGTCTCGAATTTGCGAGATTTCGAGAAGATGAAATCAATGAGAGAGGGAGAGAGAGAGAGGGACTCGATGCCTAATCCTCATTTTCATTTCCTTTCTTCGACTGATATTCGGTTATTAATTTCCTAAATTATCTGAAGGATTGAAGACTGTTTCCCTTAAGAGAAAAAGATCATTTCTGGTCGCTTAGCAAGATTTCTCTCCTTCCCACTTGCGCATTTTTCTTTCGTCCTAATTAGCAAAATTTATTCACCAAAAATAATATTCTTCTATTTACCATAAACATATATTTATTCATCTCTATTTCATACTTCATTATCATTGTACTTTAATAAATAACAGTGATTCCTCTCTAAGCAAAACGCATAACACAACAACTCCGCCCTTGGCTGATCAACCAGAAGCTGTTTATAGAGCAATAAACTGAATCTCTTGGTTCACGTTGAATTTATTGGCCATTAAAAGCTTTGGTGTCTATGTTCCCTGCCAGATATATGGGGATGGGACCATTTCGTCACCTCTCTAACAGGCCACGTGAGGATGATCTTTGACTAATTTCCCTAAAACCTGGACGGTGCTGTTTGCCAAAATAATAAGAGATTCATTGAGAAGACTTCTGCTACATAATTACTTAGACGAAAACTATTCGTATGAATCTCACATGTGCTTATGTATTATTTTACCTAGGTATTATTATTATTATTATTATTATTATTATATTATTATTATATTATTATTATTATTATTATTATTATTATTTTTTATCTTTTTTTTTTTTTTGCTCTATCACAGTCCTCCAATTCGACTGGTTGGTATTTATAGTGTGGGGTTCGGGTTGCATCCTGCCTCCTTAGGAGTCCATCACTTTTCTTACTATGTGTGCCGTTTCTAGGATCACACTCTTCTGCATGAGTCCTGGAGCTACTTCAGCCTCTAGTTTTTCTAGATTCCTTTTCAGGGATCTTGGGATCGTGCCTAGTGCTCCTATGATTATGGGTACGATTTCCACTGGCATATCCCATATCCTTCTTATTTCTATTTTCAGATCTTGATACATATCCATTTTTTCCTCTCTTTCTCTTCAACTCTGGTGTCCCATGGTATTGCGACATCAATGAGTGATACTTTCTTCTTGACTTTGTCGATCAACGTCACGTCTGGTCTGTTTGCACGTATCACCCTATCCGTTCTGATACCATAGTCCCAGAGGATCTTTGCCTGATCGTTTTCTATCACTCCCTCAGGTTGGTGCTCGTACCACTTATTACTGCAAGGTAGCTGATGTTTCTTGCACAGGCTCCAGTGGAGGGCTTTTGCCACTGAATCATGCCTCTTTTTGTACTGGTTCTGTGCAAGTGCCGGGCATTCGCTTGTTATGTGGTTTATGGTTTCATTTTTCGTATTGCACTCCCTACATATGGGAGAGATGTTATTTATTTCCGTCTATCGTTCTTTGAACATATCTGGTTCTTAGGGCCTGATCTTATGTATTGTCCGTGCATTGGTTAGTTGTGCCAGTCCTCTGTTCTGTCTGTCATTCTCCTGTCTCTATATATTTCTGGGTCTTTGTCTACTTTTATTAGTCCTTCTTCCCATGCACTCTTTAGCCACTCGTCTTCACTGGTTTTTAGATATTGCTCTGTTTTCGATGTTGCCGCAGTCCTCTATACTTAGTAGTCCTCTCCCTCCTTCCTTTCGTGTTATGTATAGTCTGTCCATATTTCCTCTTGGGTGTAGTGCTTTGTGTATTGTCATATGTTTCCTGGTTTTCTGATCTATGCTGCGGAGTTCTGCCTTCGTCCATTCCACTATTCCTGCGCTGTATCTGATTACTGGCACTGCTCATGCGTTTATGGCTTTTATCATATTTCCGGCATTGAGTTTTGACTTGAGTATTGCCTTGAGTCTCTGCATATATTCTTTCCTGATCGTGTCCTTCATCTCTTGGTGTTTTATATCCCCTCCTTCCATTATTCCCAGGTATTTGTATCCTGTCTCATCTATGTGTTTGATGTTGCTCCCATCTGGTAGCTTTATCCCTTCAGTTCTCGTTACTTTGCCTTTTTGTATGTTGACTAAGGCGCATTTTTCTATTTCAAACTCCACCCTGATGTCCCCAGATACAATCCTTACAGTCTGGATTAGGGTATCTATTTCCTTGATGCTCTTACCATACAGCTTGATGTCGTCCATGAACATCAGATGGTTGATTCTGTTGCCTCTTTTCTTGAGTTGGTACCCGGCATCCATCTTCTGTAGTACTTTTGTCATGGGAATCATGGCTACTACGAAGAGTAGTGGGGACAGTGAGTCGCCCTGGAAGATCCCTCTCCTGATATTAACCTCTGCTAGTCTTATTCCAGAGCTTGTAAGTATTGTATTCCAGTTGTGCATTGTATTTTTGAGGAAGCTGATGGTGTTTTCCTCTGCCCCATATATTTTCAGGCATTCTATTAGCCATGTGTGTGGTATCATGTCAAAGGCTTTCTTATCCATGCCATGCTTAGGTTGGTTTTCCTTTTCCTACTGTTCTTCATTACCATTTTGTCTATCAGGAGCTGGTCTTTTGTGCCCCTACACTTCCTTCTGCAGCCTTTCTGTTGGTGGGGGATGGTGGTTGTCTCTTCTAGGTAGTTGTATAGCCGTTCACTGAAGATACTTGTTAGTAACTTCCACATTATTGGTAGGCAAGTGATAGGCCTGTAGTTACTGCCTATATTTCCCTTACTCTTGTCTTTTTGTACTAAGGATGTTCTTCCTGTGGTCATCCATTTGGGTGCATGGTGATTTGAGATACAATGCTGGAGTTGTTCTGCTATTCGTGGATGTAGGGCCTTGAAGTTTTTGAGCCAGTATCCATGGACTTCATCGGGACCTGGGGCTTTCCAGTTTGGCATTTTCTTTAGTTGGTGTCTGACTGTGTCTGTCGTGATATCTGTGAATCTTTGTTTTATTCTCCCTGTTTCTTCTTCCTTGACTTCCTGGAGCCATGTTGCATGTTTGTTGTGTGATACCGGATTGCTCCATATGTTTTCCCAGAGTCTCTTACTTGGTTCGGCTTCAGGAATTTCTGGGTGGTTGTCTTCCCCTCTTAGTTGGCTGTATAGTCTTTTCTGGTTGGTTCCGAATAGTTTGTTCTGTTGGTATCCCTTATTCCTGTTCATGTACTGTTGGATCTTATGTGCTTTGGCCTTAAGCCTCTGTTTTACATCTTCTATTGTGTTGTTGAGTCCCCTCTCTTGTACTTTGTATTTCTCGTTGAGTTCCTCCCTTGTTTTCTTGCTTCTTAGCCTTTTTTCTGCCATCTCTTTCAGTTTACTCAAGTCAGATCTCATCACCATGATTTGCTTTTCCAGGCGCCTTTTCCAAGGAGGTTGCTGTTTTGGTTTCTGTTGGGTTGGTTGTGCTGGTGGCGTTGGTGTTCGAATCCCCATCAGTTCTGCTACTAATCTTGCTCCTGCATATGCCAAGTTATTATTATTTTATTATTATTATTATTATTATTATTATATTATTATTATTATTATTATTATTATTCAGAAGATGAACCCTAATCATATGTAACAAAACCCGCAGAGCCCATTCATTTGAAAGTCAAGCTTCCATAGAATATGTCGTTCAATAAAAAGAAGAAACAGAAGGATATGGGAAATACAGGAAGAAGAGATTACTTATTAAAAACAGAAGATATTTTCAATCAATTCATCTTAATTTCAGTGTTATTGAATATGCAATTGTTGTGTTTCACTCTTCAGATATAATTTCCCTATTCACTAAATAGTAAGAATTTGATCGTGATGCCAGATTTGACTATCACAAAATCTAATGCGCCTTTTACGTATCACATCACAGACTGCTAAACTTCGAGTATAAGGAAGCACATTTAAAATATACAAGATACTTTTATATATATAGACTACAATTTAGGACTTGAAATTATGTATTACCCACAAAAAGCAAATAAATGCATCGAATAAAAACTTTATTTAAATAGAAAAGACTTAATTATTTACCAAAACCCAAATAAAAGCAATAAACAATAAACTGAAACCTGCATATCATATGGTATCAGAATCAAATTAATAAAAACTGTTTTATAAATAGTTTATTAAATCTTGGATGATATTTCCCAGAGCAATCTGACATATTTGGTAAATAATGGGGGAATATTATTATCGCCCAAAGATTCCTTCCGAATGTAAATGTAATTATTTCATCGGCATTAAACACTAGCTGGTGCTAAGAGCTGTAGTATTATACCTCAGAAAAACATGGGAGAGAGAGAGAGAGAGAGAGAGAGAGAGAGAGAGAGAGAGAGAGAGAGAGAGAATAATTAGCAACAACAGTGTCGGTTAGGCTCAATTTTCCCCTTCTTGTAATGGATTGCCGGCCAAAGGAAATGGAGTGAGGGAAGAAAGCTTTATTGAGGCTACAAATAGAAACACCCTTCAGTGTTTATTACTCGTATTGTGGAACCTTTTTGGCCAAGCTATAACACTCGGGCTATGACTTATATTGGCGTGTATTTCAATGTTGGGAATTACTCAGTTAATGTATAAATATTTGATCATACTCCTGCTATTACTTTTGCTTCTAAATCGAATGATAATTATAACAAAAATAATAATAATAATAGTAACGATTATGTTAAAGCATTAATGGTTAATAAAGGTAAAGCACCTTTTTCTCAATAATAAACTCCAATTAAGAGAATAATTTGGTCATATGCACTTTCTAATTTCTTCTCTTTTTGCAAATGCTATTGCAATATTTCCTTATTTAAAATAAATATTGTCTATTTGTTGAATGCCCTTTTTTGAATTTCAGAAATATCTAAAACATCTGAAAAATCTGGATGGTCCAGTGAAATTTTTCTACACATAATATTTCAGACTATCCTCCTCTTGAGAATCCTTGTAACACCCCAAACGCCACTACTTCCAACATTTATTACTCTTTCTTATTCAAGTTAATCACTCAGATTTCCCCTGAATCATTTATAGCAAATATTTGTAGACTGATTTGACGTCTAAGAGGAGAAATACAATGTAACATTTTATTTATTTATTTATTTATTTATTATTATTATTATTATTATTATTATTATTATTATTATTATTATTATTATTATTATTATTATTATTATTATTATTATTATTCATCTGCTTGTCTGCCTGTCTCTCATCCTCCACTTTAATCAAGAACCTTCCATTCATTAAATCGGAACAATTAAAGAACCATGCTGTTTCCTTGCATAACTCTACAAAGCAAAACTCTTTCTCTGTGTTAATATCATCCCTCTCTCTCTCTCTCTCTCTCTCTCTCTCTCTCTCTCTCTCTCTCTCCTCTCTCTCTCTCTCACTTTATTCAGGACCTTTCAGTAATTACCTCAGAACAATTAAACAATTGTGCTTTGTTCCCTATGTTTATCAAATAGCTTTGTGAAATGAAGTAAAGGGTAGAGTTACTCAGTACTGGTGAAAACAGATATTCACATAAAATCGGTGCCTGTAACACGAACATCTCATTTAGGACTCATCGAACAAAAACCAAAACAAAACTAAAAACTCGGAAATCTAAACAGCCACTCGTATATCATTAAAGAGCACGAAATGAGAAGCAAAACATTTTCTGTTGTTGTTTTGGGGGAAATTCACATACAGCTGATGCCCTAGATAGCTCATTGATTATGTTCCTGGTTTTAAGTTTGGATATAAGAAAACACAAGACTTATGAAAAACATGATTCAAGTAAACCAGGGTTTAGGAAAAAAACATGATTTACGATAAACATGATTCAGAAACAACAAGGTTTACGAAAAATAAGATCTAAGAAAAACAAAACTATGGAAAAACATCACTTAGGAAAACAAGACTTAGGAAAAAGATATAGGAAAACATGTTCCTATTATTCATCAATTTGCTGATTAACAACACGAGTTTCTCTCTACTCTTTTCCTGTTATGTAATGCGGAATGATAATTTCTCTCCAATCACCAAAAGTGATAAATTGTCTAGCCTAACTTTAGGGTAAAGTTCCTGTATACAGAAAACTAACAGGAAAACTTAGTCTTGCCTTAGCAAGCAAAACTGAGAAATTAAATTGTATAATTATTGAGGGTCTCTCTCTCTCTCTCTCTCTCTCTCTCTCTCTCTCTCTCTCTATTTTTTACCTAGTTACGAAATACAGTATATTCATCAATTAAGCTGTACGTATTATTCAGGTGCGTTTTTTCGGTTGAATAAAAATATGTTTATAAGGGCAAAATTGACTAAGAGAACTTCAGGAAAAATATTAATAATAACTAGGCATTTATAATTTATTTAATTTTCTTAAATGTGGGATACATAATTCCGTGTTCCTCCTTTGCATTGAAAGTTATCACATCTCATTGGAGTTGCCTTTGCGAGTAGAATTAAATAAAAAATATTCACCAACCACAAAAAAGTTAAACTCACAAAAGACATCAAGAAGTCAAATATAGAAGGGAGACAAAAAAGTTATACAACAAAAAATATCAAGTTTTAAATATTCTTGAAGCCAATCTTTCGTTCAAGCGAAGTTTATTCAGTCCGACAATGAACACTGAATTTTTGTTCTTACTCCACTCCTCATATTAGCTCCACATATAACAAAAATATCTGGATTTAGAAAATCTCTGGATTTAGAAAATCTCTGGATTTAGAAATTCTCTGGATTTAGAAAATCTCCAGTTGTTGTCCCAGTGCGTGAGCGGACGCGGTACCATATTCTGCTGAAATTAAATGTTGCACTGGGAACAAACTCTGTATCGTATTTTCTTTTTTAATTCCTCGAGAAATGTAAACGGCCATAAAAAATAGATGAACAAATTTATTTGTTTTTTTAAATTCCACGAGGGTTATATGAGGAAATAGCAACCGAATGAATAAAGTTGAACAAGTAAATATACCATATAGAAATATGGTATTCCTCTATTTAAGGAAATTTGTAAATAGGGCTTTATAATAGTGGGAATTTAGTTATCATAAAGGATAGAGCTGACAAAAACAACACTGTTAATATCAATAACGAACCAACAGTCATATATATGAATTTTTTATCACATCACCATGATTTATATTCATGCATTAAGGTTTAATATCTAATTCACTCTACATCGGAATTAATATACTTTGATACATGCTAACCGGAAGGGTATGTTTTAGTTGATAATAATTTCCTCCTCTCGTGGATTCGAACCAAAGCACAGAAGAGAAATCAGGATTTCAGTGTTGTTACAGAGTGGCCGAGTCGGTGGCTTTACTAAAGTCCTGATTTCTCCTCTGTGCGCTGGTTCGAATCCACGGGAAGGTGAAATTATTATCAACTAAAAAAATTTCTCTTCTTTTAACATATATGAAAATTTATTAATTCGGAGGTAGAGCGAATTGGATATTAAAGGACATTTGTAGTTTAATGCATATATATATATATATATATATATAATATATATATATATGATATATATATATAGATATATATATATATATATATATATATATACATATATATATATATATATATATATATATTATATATATATATTATCTATATATATATATATATATATTGGATGTATATATATATATATATATATATTATATATATATATTATATTATATATATATATATATGTGTGTGTGTGTGTGTGTGTGTATGTGTGTGTTTGTATGTATATGCACACACACACAAACACATAAATGTGATATATACTAAAAAAATTCCTTTCTTCTCGGCCGGAACAGAGTAACAGAGAGTTCATTTTTGGTGCGTGAAGATAAAAATTTGAATTTTCCTTTTCATACCTTTGCTTTTAGGCAGAATTCTCCCAAAGGATATTAGAGCATTCCTCTCTTTGAAAATATGAGAGAGAGCAACGAGCTATGTAAACGGATCCCGCAGAGAAGGGAAGAGAAAACACTCGAATTATTTGTAACACAAGAAGACAGAGAGAGAGAGATGGGTGATGAGAGGAGAGAGACGAGAGAGAGAGAGAGGGAGGGAGAGAGAGAGAGAGCTAGAGAGAGAGAGAGAGAGAGCTATATATATATATATATATATATATATATATATATATATATATATATATATATATATATATATATATATATATATATATATATATATATATATATATATATATATATATATATATATATATATATATATATATATATATATATATATATATGTAAGGGGGGTGGCCTCGCATCTATTTACTAACGAGGCACCAGGTTGGTTCTTTTGATCTGGTATGAAGGTGAAGACGTTGAAACTCATAGTACAAAGCATAAGTTATATTTAACAAGCTACATCACTGGATAGCTGCAAGAAGGTTTGATAGGTCTTCAAGCTAAGAGGAGAAGGTGAAGTATGAAATACAATTCTGTTTACAAAATCATAGGAGAGCAAACACTGGCTCAACATGCATACATACAGACGGACATACGAAACTAGGATGTCAGGTAGACCACAGAGCCTTGTGAGAACGTCAACATGTTTTCTCAGAGGATGCATTTGTTGATGTTACATTCGGCAATGTTAATGATGACTCCAGGTGTCCACACACCAGGACGCTTATTCAAAGCAACGTCAAACCTACGTCAATGCTTCGTCAAACTTCAACAAACTCCTACATGACCCCTTGGTCACTGGCAATATTCTCAACATGTACATTACACTATAGAATGTCAAAATACATTCTTTATTATATGTAAACCTTACATAATGCTCGGTCGGCTACAAAACCAAACACAGAATAATAGCCAGGGCAGGAAGTTTGACTTGCATTTGATATGTAATAGTGTGATTTAGATATAAATGCAAAGATATGGCAAACATATAACTACCGGCAAAGTGTTTAAGAAAATGATATTCAACTGGTTATATGTAAAAAATCAGATATATAGAAAATACTTATAAGTAAAAAAAAATACATGGAGTACACAAATACAGATCCACTTATGAGATACATGCATATGATATAATACTAAATAATAAGGATCGCATGTAATATATAATGATACAGTTATATACTGCTAGTCATGAGGATACATATACAACAGAAAATACTAACGTACTTCTGAGGAAGAAAATGAAAAAGCAAGAACTGCCGAGATTTTGGCAGTTCTCGCTCTTTCATTTTCCTCCGTGGCATTAACTTTATTTATACATAGCATCACGTTTTATATATTTCGTGATCAAGTCGATTCTATTAATAAAAATATATCGTATATATGATAGTATATATATATATATATTATTTATATATAATATATACTATAATATATCTATATATAAGTATGTATGAATATATTTGTTTCTCTCTCTCTCTCTCTCTCTCTCTCTCTCTCTCTCTCTCGCTCTCTCTCTCTCTCTCTCTCTCTGGAATCTAAACTCTTTTCATATATCTCTCTCTCACTCCCCTACTCCTGTAATTCTCTTAAAACTGCTAGAATGATATACTTTACAATAATGATAATACTACATAAAACTGCCATTCGAGTTATAATCAAATTAATCAAAGAAGATTCAGTGAATATTACTCAGATATTTCGTGTAATAGGTTGTTCATTAAAAATCATCTAAATGCTTGTAGACTTCTCGTTCTGACATTAAGTTTTGTCGAAAATTTATACAAAGATTTGAAAAATAATGTTTTGTACAATGTAATATGTCAAATTTAAACTGATGCTGCTATTTAAACGATCAATAAACTTTATTTAAGTGTCTAATGTGAAAAGGAAGAATAAACATAATTGTAAAAAAGTAGCTTTACTATATTCAACGAGAGGATAGATCACATTTTTCCTATTTCATTTTTTACCTCTATGGCTGCCACGTGATCGTATAAGAAGAAAGAACCTTGCATTCCTCGGTGGTCAGCCATCTAAATTCCTAAAAGACCACATCAGTGTTTGTTGTATTTGAATGAAGGATAGACAATTTGCGGAACAGATATCCTACTGCCTGAATTCAACTAGTCCCAGTACGCTATGTTCCGTAGATAGTTTTCCTTTAAAGCTTGAATCTTTTATATAAAAGTTTCGGCAATAATCCCTCTTCCTATATCTTATTGCCATACATGGATGGCTGCATACATGCTTAAGTTAGTTTTTCTTAAAAAAAAAAAATGGATGCTGTTTTACTGAGGACATTAACATTTTCTTTAGTTCCGTAGAATATGTCTTTCCTTATTTACTCTAACACTAGTTGTTTCAAAATATGATGAAATACTTTTTCCTTCCCATTTCACTCTCTGGCCGACTGAAAATGCGTCCAGGAATAATATATATATATATATATATATATATATATATATATATATATAGTAGATATATATATATATATATATATATATAATATATATATATATAGGTAACCTGCTGGACTGTGTCGACATCTCAAAATCCTTTGTTATTTAGAAAAATTTAATCAAAACCTATGCCCTGATGATATCAATATTTGTAAAGGTATTGTGTATGGTGCTATGAGTAAACCTTCTCCCCCTAATGTCCCGTGAGATTTCTCCAGGCTTTTAAGAAAATTAGAGAAGACGAAACAGTGAAAGTGACAAAAGCAGATAAATCTAATGCAGTGGTAATAATGCATAAAAGTGACTATATAAGTAAAAGTAAACATAAAGACATTGCTAAATGATTACTGATACTTATACGAAACTGAGGTGCGACCCTACACAGACAGTGAACTCCCATTTTAATAAACAAATTAAATCCATTTTGAAGGGCTTTGACCATTCAATTAAACAGTTTACACCGCAATGCGCCTCCCTACCTTAGGATGTATGGTTTAGTCAAGACACATAAAATCAATAACCCTATCAGACCAATCATTAGCTCAGTGGGCTCAGTTACGTATAATTTATCTAAATGGCTTGTAAAAAATTCTTATTCCTTTGGTAGGAAACATTTCTAACACGAATGTTAAAAACAATGTTGATTTTATAAACAAATTGAATCGTTTAAATTTGAATTTTGATTTTAATATGGTTAGTTTTGATGTTGTCTCTTTATTTACAAAAGTGCGTGTAGATGACTTACTTGAATATTTGGAGGAGGAATTAAAACGTCATGACATTCCCTTAAGTGTAGCAAACCTCATTAGTCTCATAAGGTTATGTATCAAAGATAGTAATATTTTGTTTTAATGGGGAATTTTTTGTACAAAAGTTTGGCATGGCTATGGGTAATCCCTTACCTCCTGTCCTTAGCAATATTTACATGGATTTTTTGACACAAAACTCTTACCAAGAATTTTGCCCCAAAAAGTTATTTGGTCTAGATATGTGTATGATATCTTCTGTTTTTGGCCAGTTCACGATAATCTCCAGGAATTCCTTAATGATCTCAATAATTTAGTCCCTTCTATAAAATTTACTGTAGAGGAAGAAAGAAATTGTAATTTTCTTGACGTAACTGTCCATAGAAATGATAGAAATTTCACCTTTTCAGTCTTTCGAAAATCAACTAACATTGCCTCTTTTGTTCATTACTACTCCAATCACCATCAAAATGTTAAATTCACTGTTTTTTCTGGGATGTTCCTAAGGGCTTTACGTGTCTGTAGCCCGCAGTTTATTGACGCTGAAATTAAAACTATTTATGATATTGCATTGAAACTTAAATACCCAAGGACTTTTGTAGATGTGGCATGGAAAAGAGCTAGAAAAACTTTTTATTCAACTAATGACAAACTTGAATTTAGTAAGCATAACATTCTAAAATTACCCTATGATGAAAGGTTTTTAGATATTCCTAGAATTTTAAAGCTATTAAACATAAATGTTGTTTTCAGAAATATTAATGCCAAGAGTTTAATAATAAAAATTCTCCTAAAGATCTTCCAGGCTGCATATATGAAATTCCTTGCAAAAAGTGTGATAAAGTCTATTACGGACGGACAGGTAAATCTATTTCACAACGTCTCAAGCAACATCAATATTCTGTGAGAACTGGGCAAATATCGAATGCATTATTCGTACATATGAGAGATTTAGGCCATCCTATTAACTGGAGTCAAGCAAGAGCCTTAATCCCATGTAATGACACAGTTACAAGGAATATCATTGAATCTTGTTTCATCAAGTCAAATAATAGAAATGCTTTAAATTTAAGTCTTGGTTTATTTAAACTTGATGTTTTCATTATGAAAAAAGTTGTAGATAAATATAAGCAACAAAATTAATATATTAAGTTTTTACATGTTTTGGACTGTAAAGATACTTTGTAGTTTCGGTTAGGTTTGTGACCGTGTGATATTCCGATAATTCCTGGATCATCTCTTTTAATTTTTACCCTTTTGACAATTGACCATCTGGTATTCTTGATTTGTTTTGTACCTGAGGCCTTTATCTCCATTAACTTTTCTTGACAATGTCTGAGTAGACGAAAGCGCTTGGATTCCTGACTATTATCCTGTGGTATTCACTTATTTATGAAGTCAGGTGCATCTACAGTGATTTTTTAAGCATATATATATATATATATATATATATATATATATATATATATACACACATATATATATATATATATATATATATATATATATATATATATATATATATATATATATATATATATATATATATATATATATATATATATATATATATATATATATATATAATATATATATATATATATATATATATATATATATATATATATATATATATATATATATATATATATATATATATATATATATATATATATATATATATATATATATATTATATATGTGTGTGTGTGTGTGTGTGTGCTGTGTGTATGTGTTCTTTATACATTCTTGGAAAAATTATAGGATCTTTACTTCAAACACGCAATATTTGTTTTTAGAAAGGGATCATCTCCAGATAAGACAGAGCTTATGTATAGACTCCATTAGGCAGGTAGCGAAGTTTAGGTGAAGATAAATAGTTTTTGTTTCGTAAAATAATTAAAGCCATCAGTTCCTAGCTCCGGTTTGTCCATTTTAATAAAGTAAATAAAAATTGAATAATGCATTTAAATAACAATTATTGATACAGAAATAGAAACAGATTGTTTGCACTGAAGACCTGAGGTAAATCGTTTACTCGCTTGATATTATTACGGATTTTAAATGACAAGTCAATTGATATCTATTTCTTTATCATCTTTAACAAGGAACTTTACTGAGAGAGAGAGAGTGAGAGAGAGAGAGAGAGAGAGTATAAACGTTTGGATTTTCTTGCACATGTATATAAATGTTTGTAAACAACTTTGTAAAAACAAAGTCGAAAGGACTGGCTTAAATTCACCTCGTAAACACCAACCCCATTTCCCGAGTTTAGGTAACTCGTACGAAACACTTTGAATTCGAGTAATGCAGAGAATAATTGCCATTTAACCGTGGAAAATTGACAGAACGACTTTTTTTTTTTTTTTAAGCGGAGTTTCCACTGAGGCAGTTTATTAGCATTTTCCTGTGGAACGTGATATTGGCATTTGACTGTGGAATGTGGATTGACAGGAACGAATAGGCTACAATTACTGGGGAAGGCAGACGTTTTCTCCCGAGATGTGACAATGCCCAGGGAAACTGAGTGGACTTTGAATGTATCCCCACTTGACGAGGAACATGTAACCTTATTCTGTCTCGGATCAATATATGTCCAAGTTGATGAATAGTTGGGTGTACCACATGGAAGAAAAGAGAAACAATACACAAATTTTTCTCTCTTGCTGGGTGTTACACTGTTACTGTAAACAGAGTTAGAAGGGAGGAAGTCTTCCTCAGCTGTCGAATTGAAACGCTTAATAACGATCGAAAATTTAAGGATTATGCTTTTGTCATTTGAAAGGGGGATATATTTAGGAATAAATACGAATACGGTACGTTGTTAGGCGGATACATAAGACAGTATTAGTGAGAAGAGACTGCATTGCCAAGTGTTAAATAACTGCCATTTATTGAAATAATATTGTGGCATAACAAATACTTCGAAAACAATGTGGATGAGGTATCATAGGGCTATGGGAAAGACAGTCTGATTTCTCCACTGCCTATATTACTATGAACTCATGAAACTTAACGAAAAATCTATTTTAGAATGCATTGTTTTCTTATTAGTTCTCAGAGTTACATAAAATACTTCGTTATAGAGAAAGGCTTTTTATCATACATACATAAACACACAAAACATCATTCTCTCCCTGTCAAAATAAATTTGGACTGTATTGCACGAATCTTAGCGCATTTAAAAATGTACTAATGCAAACATTTACTTTGACTTGTCATAAAATGACGTTCAACGCACCGAAAGACATCAGCTACTGTTTCCTCCCCCAATGAGTTTGACAGCTTCTACTGGGCGCTCCTCTCCTTTTAAATAATGTTCCTGAGATTTCTGACCCACTGAAACCTCTAAAGATTAGTGGTGTGGAATTTGGTTAAACTACTCTGCCTGGAAGGGCAACCTAAAATATATGGATACTACACACACACACACACACACACACACACACACACACACATATATATATATATATATATATATATATAATATATATATAGGTTTAAGTTCAGACTGCTCTTTTTTACCTAAAAGTAACATTTACAGCAAATCATTCGTTTTTAATGGCTGTAATAAAGAGATTTCCGTTCACCATGAATAAACATCTGCCAATTCAGTTCAGCCTCCCATTACATTACTGGAGACCATAGCAAAAAGCTCTCTCTCTCTCTCTCTCTCTCTCTCTCTCTCTCTCTCTCTATATATATATATATATATATATATATATATATGATATATATATATATATATATATATATATATATATATATATATATCTATATATATATATATATATATATATATATATATCATACATAAAGTATGAGGGATAGTCCATTTCCGAAGATTCTACCGTATACAAAATTTAAGGCCTTTTAATGAACTTAATTTCATCTTTTACGAAGATGAAATTACGCTTTAATTATCATTCCGAAGTCCAAACCTTTAGGGGTTAAAATCAATTGAAAAGAGATAAATTGTCGAAAATATATCTTGCTAAAGCTTGAAAATTAATTATATAATTTTTTCTTGTCGTAATTTATGTTTTTCTGTTGGATTGGAGACAGGTTCTTTAGGGGCATTTTAAATGGTTTAGTATTTTTCCTGGTCCTGTATTGAAAGTAGATTTGAAGTGCTAAAATATGTTGAGCTCTGCCTGTCTGTCCCTTGTCACTTCTTTTCCATACTCTCTCTCTCCTCTCCCTCTCTCTCTCTCTTCTCTATCTCTCTCTCTCTTCTCTCTCTCTCTCTCTCTCTCTCTCTCTCTCTCTCTCTCCTCGCTATGCAGGATCTGCGTATTCTAATCTGTGGGAACTACACAAACTTCCATTCTTCAAAAAGCGCAGGTTACAGGCGGAAGGAGTCACGTTCTGATGGACTTCGAGTTGCCTTGAACGAAATTGCCTATTGCAATGCTCAATAGCTTCCATAAATTTTGGAAATGCAGCTATGTTATATGTGGAACGGGAGACCTAAATTTGAACGCAGTTTTTATTCCAGTTCGTTAATGGAGAATCAAATCGGAAAGTGTTCTGGAAAGGAAATTCGATTGTACGAATTGATTTCTGACGTCATAAACGGGGATGATAAATGTGTGGAGATACTGAATAAGACT
>NC_061109.1:62305924-62313424 GCF_015104395.2 Macrobrachium nipponense
TATATCTATCTATATATATATATATATATATAATACATATAGATATATTATATAATATATATATATATATATATATATATATATATATTATATTATATATATATATATATATTATATATATATATATATATATATATATATTATATATAATATATATATCACTTCCTTTACGTCGAAAGAAACCATTAAATTTCCTGTGGAATAATCCTAAAATATAAAAAATAACAAGGGCATAAATATTTCACTAACTTTGGTAGCATTAAAAAAATCATAAGGATCAGAATCGCGTGGCATGAAATACAGAAAGTAGGCGCAGAAAAGAAATAAAGAAAGCATTTTATCTAGATCAAAACTTCTCACAACAGAGTTGGGATCATTCGCGGATCCCTGTCACTGCCCCTTTCTCCTAAAACCGTAAAGGGACCTATAAAATATGAAAATATTCGGTTCCTTCACTTCTACCCACATAATCGAGAAGAAGACCGCACATTTCAGAAGCGGTGATGAGAAAGAAATTCGATAAAACTGATGAGAATCAAAATATGGCTGAGATTCACCTCAAGTTTCTGACTGAGGCATTTCTCGCTCATTTCTTAGGATTTCTTTCCTTATAATAAAACTTCGGTGATTTGCGTTTTTATTTTCCATTCAACACATGCTTAACATATGCTCTGTTTAACTTCATATTTATCAACTAAATGGGGGAAACTTAGTTGACTTTTCCCTCGTAATTACAACCTTTATTCAACTTGTGTTTTGTGTTGTTTTATCTGCTATATACTGAACACGTGAAATAGTTCCTATCGTTTCTGTTATTCGTCCATTCGCATTTTCCGTTTGTCTGGTTATAAGTAATTAAATTCTTTGCCGTCTGTATTCAGGCACACGGCCTAATTATATCTATATTTTTCCTTGCGCCTAGATAATAATACTTTATTTTCTGCTACTTAATTTCTTTATTTATTCTCTCCATTAAATACAATTCTCTCTGGTCAACGACAACAAGATATTACTCTCATTTTTGGATGAATAATTTCCCTTCATTCTGCCTCCATTAAATTCAAAACTGCTTCCGCGAACGAAATCCCCGGTCCATTGCGAACTGAATTCCTACAGCTCTTGTGTTTTTAAAGAACAAGAGCCCAAGTGCATGTAACCATTCCTGCTTCATATTCTATTATTCTGCATTTCTGCACCTCATGTGCACATTATACTATTTCCACATCTTCCACGGCCTCCCAGCTAATGAGGTCTTGCTCAGGAGTCTCTCTCTCTCTCCTCTCTACTCTCTCTCTCTCTCTCTCTCTCTCTCTCTCTCTCTTCCTCTCCTAAACTGGGATTATACTTTCATGTTTAAACGCCCATAAATATTTAATCGCAACGTTTTAGTGTAAGGTTAATTATTTTAAAAAAAATTCTAATTCTAATAATAATAATAATAATAATAATAATAATAATAATAATAATAATAATAATAATAATAATAATAATGTGGTAGATAAATATAAGCAACAAAATTAATATACTCAGTTTTTACATGTTTGGACTGTAAAGATACTTTGTAATTTCGGTTAGGGTTAAATCTGTTTAGGTTTGTGACCGTGTGAGATCCGATAATCCTGGATTATCTCTTTTAATTTTTACCCTTTTGACAATTAACCATCTGGTATTCTTGATCTTGTTGTGTACCTGAGACCTTTCTCTCCAATTGTATTTCATTAGCTCCATGACAATATCTTAGTAAAAACGAAAGTGCTTGGATTTCTGACTATCATTTTCCTGTGGTATTCTCTTATTTATTGAAGTCACGTGCATCTACTGTGATTTTTTAAAGCATATAATTATACATATATATATATATATATATATATAAATATATATATATATATATATATATATATAGATATATTATAATTACATATATACATACATACATATATATATATATATATATATATAATATATATATATATATATATATATATATATGCTTAAAAAATCACAGTAGATGAACGTGACTTCAGTAAATAAGCGAATACCACAGGAAAATGATAGTCAGAAATCCAAGCGCTTTCGTCGTTTTATATATAATATATATATATATATATATATATATTATTATATAATATATATATAATATATATACTATATATATATATATATATATATATATGTAGTATATATGTATATATGTATATATATATTATATATATATATATATATATATATATATATATATATATATATATTATATATAATATACATATATATACACTAGTGAGTTTACAGTGCTAATGTCTGTCGTATAACAAGATGGAAAATTAATACCCATCAAACGTTACGAAAGCAATATCCTTTTCAGTTTTGCTTATGATAACCAGCCACTCAGCCCTCTATACTATCAACCGAGTCTAACATCCGTAGACATATTCCCATCACGCTCAACAACATGCGTAACGGCCATTATCACGATTAATAAGACCACCCATCACATGAAAGCCTCCTTATATATAGTGAGATAAGACCTGATTATGTTAGAGTTCCTCTTAAGCTTTCGATTACACAGACGACTATGGATTTTCCACACGTTCAGCTTCTCTGTCATTCTGAAATCTCAGATCTATGCCATAATAACAATGACCTGATACCAGCATCTTGAATTGGTGGTTTAAATTGCTTCGTGTGTTTTAAAGAAACATATATGAAATCTTTTATTAGAAAGTTTTGTTCGTCACACAAAAGGCTTTTGGAGTAGTTTATTATTATTATTATTATTATTATTGTTATGTTATTGTTATTGTTATTGTTATTGTTATTGTTATTTATTTATTTATTTATTATTTTTTTTTTTTTTTTTTTTTTTTTTTTTGCACTATCACAGTCCTCAATTCCACTGGGTGGTATCTATAGTGTGGGGTTCCGGGTTGCATCCTGCTCCTTTAGGAGTCTATCACTCTTCTTACTATGTGCGCCGTTTCTAGATACCCACTCTTCTGCATGAGTCCTGGAGCTACTTCGGCCTCTAGTTTTTCCACTGGCATATCACATATCCTTCTTATTTCCATTTTCAGGTCTTGATACTTATCCATTTTTTTTTTTTTCCTTTTCTTTCTCTTCAAACTCTGGTGTCCCATGGTATTCCGACATCAATGAGTGATATTTTCTTATTGTTATTTTGTCAATCAAACGTCACGTCTGGTCTATTTGCACGTATCACCCTATCTGTTCTGATACCATAGTCCCAGAGGATCTTTGCCTGATCGTTTTTCTATCACTCCTTCAGGTTGGTGCTCGTACCACTTATTACTGCAAGGTAGCTGGTGTTTCTTGCACAGGATCCAGTAGAGGGCTTTTGCTACAGAATCATGCCTCTTTTTGTACTGGTTCTGTGCAAGTGCCGGACATTCGCTTGCTATGTGGTTTATGGTCTCATTTTTCGAATGTGTGGCGCCGTTGCAGAGTGGGTTAGGTCGTCAATAGACTGGTTAAGCAACATTGGGGCTGGTCAGTCATTGGATGGGTGACCGCTATCCTCAGCGTTCATTCCTTGGAAAGGATCTTTACCATAATTTCCTCAGTCTACTCATCTGTAAATGAGTACCTATTCCTGATGGGGTAGGGTCCAGCTATAGGTTAAATAACAAAACTCACCAATGATGGAAAGAAATGAAGAATTAAACGACAACGACATAAATGGAACCTCTGGCAACAGAGGAGCTTCGTCCGGCGGCCAGGTACTCGTCCCAATTGAAGGGGAGGGCGGTCAGGTACTTGGAGGTCGTCATCCAGCAACTGGCCACCACAACGACATTATTATATTATTATTGTCCTAAGCTTTACTTTAGGACAAACATCCAAGACTTTTCAGTCTCCTTTCTCGAAAGCGCCAGGAAAAGTTTTGTTCGAACGGAAGAGCCCCAAATTCGAGCACATCGCAGCTGTAAAGATCTCGAACAATGGAGATAAGATGTTACTGGACGCGCGTCGGAAAATGCTCGTTTATAAAGATGCCATTTTGCGAAAGGGATCTCGGGTTTTACAGTCTCTGACATTATTTCTATGCATAGATGCTGTGTCTCCTTTCGTTTGCGCTTTCTGCGGATTCTGCTTGCTTGAAATTTCTCTCTCTCTCTCTCTCTCGCTCTCTCTCTCTCTCTCTCTCTCTCTCTCTCTCTCTCTCACATTACCTTTTCCCAAAGGAGTCAAATTTAGGGCTTGAATTTCTGGGAAGGTGAAGCATGTTTTGGCAGTAATACATCAATTGCCAATTTGGGTAAGTAATGTTTTGCACGAACCTTACATTGTAATGGCACTGTGGGAAATAAACATTATAATATTATAACTTGATAAATACTTAGTTTCTCCTGACGACCCCTCACTTAACTAATTGCTTTGATTTATCAAAGCATAACATGATTTTAACTTACCTTACGATAACCTGATAAATAGTTTCTAACGACGACCTTCCATGCAACTAATTACTTTGATTTATCAACGCACAGCATAATTTTACTTATTTTTTTATGAAAGTTCCTGTGGTGAAGGGTATTACTTTATGAAGAAAAAAACATATTCCAGAGGTTACCGATAATAGGATCGAGAAAGGCTTAGTCAGTATTCGAGACAAAAAAAAAAAAAACACAAAAAAAAAAAAAAAAAAAAAACGTGTTCAAATAACAACTGATCAGCAATTTAAAATAATCAAAATCCTTGGACTCTTAAGTGAAAAGCAACACAACACTTCATAGTGCAAGTCACTTGTATCTGAAAGAAACAGTAAATTATGCTGTCTGGTATCATTTTACGAGGTGCACATTACTCCATTGCTTCTTCCCACAACGATTACTCTCTGCTAAGAAATCATGTTTCTCCTTTTATTTTTAGTTAAGTGGAAGTGTAAATGGAAATGAGCATTAGGCAGTCGGAACTGGAACTGGAAACTGGAAATGAAACTGGACATTAGGCAATTGGATTTGGACATTAGGAAACTGGTACTGGAATTATGCATTAGGTAGCTGGAACTGGAACTGAGCATTAGGCAACTGCAACTGGAATTGGGCATTAGCAAATTGGAACTGGAATTGGAATTGGGCTTAGTCAATCAGAACTGAAATTGCGTATTAGACAATTGGAATCGGAACTGTCATTGGGCATTAGGCAATCACAACTGGAATTGGGCATTAGGAAATCGGAACTGGAATTGGGCATTAGGAAAATTAGAATCAGAACTGGAATAGGATAATTGGCAATAAGAACTGTTATTGATCATTAAGAAATAGGAATTGGAATTTAGTATTAGGCAATTGGAACTGGAATTGGAATTAGAATATGGCATCAGGTAATCGGAGCGGGAAGTTGGCATTAGGCAACCGGAACTGGAAAAGGGCATTAGACAATTGAAACTGGTAATGAGCATTAGGCAACCGGACCTGGAATTGACAAACATTAGGCAAATAGAACTGAAACTGGACAATTTTCATACGTGAAGCTGCGAATTTCTTCACATCTGAAGGACTTGAATTGTATCAGCATCATAACATTTTAGATCATAAAAACATAAAAATTGCAGCTGGTCATCAATTCAAATATCAGCTGAACATCAATTTTTAATTAGTTGTTAGTTATCAATTCAAATTTTGGTTGATTATCAGTTAAAATGTCAGTTGATTAATTATCAATTCAAATATCGGTTGATTATCTTTCAAATATCGATTGGTTACCTTCCAAATATCGGTTTATTATCAATTTAAATATCAGTTGGTTATCAATTCACAGCACAAATAACATGGCAAGTACACCTCCACGTGAGGACACCTCCAAGACATATCAGAAATCAATAATTCATGAATTCAGGAAATTCCGGAGCCTCCTCCAGGATATGACGAGACCTTTCCGAGTGAGTTCCTACAGCAGTGTGAGGAATTCCAGAAGCCAGACATTCCTCCTCCCCCGCCCCCCGACTTTTATGATGAAATACCGGTCGTTCAGCCTTTTGGGGTCTACTGAGCTGGTTGGGACGCTGAGCTGGTAAATGTTATTATAGGACGTTTTATAGGAGGAAGTTCTAGAAGGTGGAGGAGCGTGTGGTGTGTATTTATATGATTTTTCAGTTCTATGGGTTACTATAATTTTTATTATTTTGTAGGGAAATTCATTTAAAATTGAAGAGGAACTACGCTGAAATTACCGCTATACTTCATGGCAGTTATTCTCTCTCTCTCTCTCTCTCTCTCTCTCTCTCTCTCTCTCTCTCTCTCTCTCTCCAAGACTTCTAATTCTACTCGTATTTCTTTAACAATAACATGATAGTCCATTTATTATTCCAGAGCAGAACATTCTCCCCTTCTCTGTCTGTCTGTCAGTCTCTCTCTCTCTCTCTCTCTCTCTCTCTCTCTCTCTCTCTCCATGACTACTACTTCTACTCGTATTTCTTTAACAATAACTTGATAGTCCATCGCAAAGGTTATTATTCCAGAGTAGAACACTCTCTCTCTCTCTCTCTCTCTCTCTCTCTCTCTCTCTCTCTCCTCCACAATACGCTCAAGAATTCAAGAATTACAGCAAATACTGTTAAGTTCATCAGACTCACGCCTACGTTAAACCTTGCTATCTGCAGACTTCGGAGTGAAAGTAATTTGCTTACCCAGAGAAAGCAGGAATACGTTTCCGTGAGTGAAATCTTGCGTAAAAGAAGGGTTACACGCGTAGGCTCACCTGAGTGCGTTTGCACGTGATTATCGATGCGCATTTGTTTTCTCTAGCGAAGCAAGACATTTTGCAGACGCGTCAAAACTTGCTGTTACGAACGCTGAACTTCCGTTCACTGTCACAGCTGAAATGACCGTCTTCAATTAGATAACATCGAAAATGAGAAAGGGTGTCCATTTGGGATATTTATGAGCAAATACAAAAATATGTCCATCCATCATGTACAGTGAAACTACATACACCTATTTAAACTTAATGAATGAAATATATATTGTGCTTTTTCTGCTGCAGAGTTGCTGGCCATAAGTATGACTACTGTATAATCTATTTCCTTTCATCTGTCCACTGACCACCGTAAACTTTTTTTTTTCTTTGTAAGGCATTGGAACGATATTGAGATAGAATGAAAACATAAAGGTAACAATAAGAAAGTAACTTTGACTGATATGAAATAAAGAAACTGTAAAAAGTCAGTCCGAAAAAGGTTAAAATCAAACACCTGACGATTTTGTCAATCTTCCGCCTGCCAATGTTCCCTGTTCTAAATGTCAACATCAATGAAGGTTATTTTTCCAGTCTGAGGATGTGGATATAACTTCGGTATCATATATATGCAAATCGGCATATATATGGTTTGGAAAAGAATGTATAGGGGTCGTTGTATATAAACATTCATATGTGTTACTGAAGAAATAGTTTAATATGGATCGCATTAAGCCCAATGATATAAGAGACGTTGGTTGTTAGCAAATCGCGAGCTACATATGCGAATATTCGTGCCACACCTCGACC
>NC_061109.1:62318424-62323424 GCF_015104395.2 Macrobrachium nipponense
AATTAAGGTCCTGACAGCTATGGACTGAGTGATGGATTTCCCCCGAGAAATAAATATCACATGTCCTGGAAAAAGGCGGTTGAGGAAGCTAATGAGTTCGAACAAGAAGCCGTCTTGAGGAAACCGAGTAAATTGCTTTGGGAGCTTCACCTGGAAGGATGACAGCGTTTTAACATAATAGAACTTATCTTTCATTTTTTCTAAATAGAGGCCTCAAAGGGATTCGCTTTCAGTATTAAGTGTTAACTTTTTTTTAGATATGTAGAGGGATTCCTTTATATCTTATCAACAGAGCAAAACTTCACTCTACAGAGCAAAAGCCTACTTTTAACATTTATTGTCTTTTAAATTGTAAATCAAGTAGTTTGACAATACACTTGAAAATTATGCAGATTGAACATATAGCATTTGTTATTGAAACTGGGGGATATAAGTAGAGAAAAAAGTATTCGCCCTTACTCTATTTGACAAAAATTAAATTCATAATTGTCTGATGATAAACTTTATGACTTTAGAGTTTTCCTTGACCCTATTTTCATTTTGTCCGCATTTTCTTATTTTTGAATGTTATAAAGCAGATCATATTTCTTGCACGAAGAAAAAAATGTGAATTACCTATGCGCAAATCTAGATAACTTAAAAATATATGACGCCACCTCTACTAAGACTTACTTCTAATCAGTCTTTAAGAGTGGATTCGACCTTTTTATTATGACACGTAGCTTTCAGTCTTTTCAGATTACCTCGTATCCTGCAGAGAGAGAGAGAGAGAGAGAGAGAGAGAGAGAAGAATGGACAATATCTTATCAAATAATTAATTTATAGCTGCAAATGCCTCTTTTCAAAACACTACTTTATTACGAAGAATATCCAACCTGAATTGAATATTGTGCACATCAGACTTAATTTACACTCTCATTATTATCATTAATAATTAATTTACTTCCTGCCCTGGGTACTAATTATTAAGTGTGCAAGAAACCTACCTTCGGAGAGAGCTTTCAAGCCAAAGGATTAGAAATTAAATGGTAATGTATCTCAGACACGTTGTATTTCACTGAATAAATGACGACAGCGATGAGAGAGAGAGAGAGAGACGAGCAGAGAGAGAGAGAGAGAGAGAGAGAGAGAGAGTAGGGGGTGGGGGTTGGCTGGGGTGTTAGTTACAAAAAAACTTCTCTGTGCGTAGTTGATAAGTACTGTAGAATTCTTAAAATTTGGAAAAGAAATAATGTTGCGAAATTCTAAATCAGTGTTTTTATCTTTTATTTATAAGCAAAATTTAAAGGTGCGCTAGAAAACTTGTGTTATAAAAATACTGATTGTGTGTTCTGCAAAACCATTTTCCATTAAGATTAGTAAGGATAGACACCACAAGATTTCCAACGTACAGAGCCTGACTCTAACACGACGCGAAACGTCCGAACAAGATCGAATTAAATTTTGGCCTTTGATCGCCACTGAACTGAGACGGTTCGAGCGTTCTGGGACAAATAACATTTGGCGAAACCTGACCTCGCTGCATTTCATTAGGGGTCTTGCTTCCAAGCGTTGCTTTCCGGCAGAATTTCTTTTTTTAGCTTTCTTGTAATTTATGTCAATTTGTTAATTCAGACTTGAAAATAAATCCGTTTAGTATGTTTAAGTGGAAGGGGATATCGATTGTACTATTTACTTTATTGTAATATATTTTGATTTATGATTTGGAAGGAGAAATAAATGTCGATGATTTATCTTATTTTATGGATTTAGGCGGGAAAGTAGGTCCGTTTGGTATATTCTAGTGTAAGGTGCTCAAGAGTTTATTATGGACTAAAAGATAAATATTGAATTTTCCAAATATTTTTCATACTTCAAAATTACTATACATAGTTAGTTATTCATTTGGTGATGTTGGAAAAGTAAGAAAATCGCCTGGCTTAATCAAACATGGTTTTATTTAGCAATGAAATGTTGCTCTTATAGTATTGCTTCTCTATCTCTCTCGGTCTGAATGTCTGTTTCACGCATGCGCGTGCACATACACACATACACACAATCAAAACATAGCGAGCGTTTCTTTATTTTACCCTAAAAAAAAAAAAATTTTAAAAATACCACAAACTAGTTTAATGATTGTCATATGGTTAATTTATTTTATTTTTATTTATGCATTATTTATTTATTGATTCACAATCAAATAATTAATTAATTAATGAGCTAAATAATTCAATTAAATAATTAGGTAACTAATATATTATATATATATTATATATATATATATATATATATATATATATATATATATATATATATATATATATATATATATATATATATTACAAAAACGAACATAGTAAATCTAGTTAGATCTGGAGGGAGAACGAGGGAAATTTAAAGCGACCATATCCAGGCCTCTCTAATAATGATAATGAATCTGTCTGAAATTGAGAGAAAAGAATAGTGAAAAGAATAATTATCGAGGTTATAATGAGTCTCACGGACAAATAATTGCTTTTAATCCAACACTTTAAGGAGAAAAGATATTGCTAATTAGAGATTGAACAATTCACCCTCCTTGTATTGTTCTTATTGAAGGGGAAATGTTTCTCAGATTACTATTGAGATTATTTAAAACTTAGTTCTGCTAATATACAGGAGATATGACATAAATAATATTATTCATTTGCTCTTGCATTTTTATTCAGTCCCTTTACAGTGGATTTTACGTCGTTTTATTTTGTAGTCATCATACCTCTGTCGTCCATGACAATTAATGCTGTTACTCCAGTTGAACTAAAAATCAGTCAAATAGCTGTAGTTTGATTTTTTTAAATGCCGTTTACTTTACATAAAAATCTCGTAGAGGAATGACATGGCTATTTATTTTCAATTAATACTTTATCACTGTTATTAATGTTATTATTACTTTCTTTCGCTCTTCTCTCTCAGACTAGGTAATTGTCACAATTATCTGAGTGATGAAAAATTAAAGTTTTCTAAGGTGAATTAGTTTTCTTCGACGAGCACTGACTTCGTACCCCGCTGTAGCAAATTATGGCGATGGATACAAAAGTCTTAATTTTGAATATGAGTCTGGTAATTTTATATAAGTGATTTTTATGACTTAACCAAGCGTTTGTTAGAAGTAAATACTTCCTTGTAGGCGATATTCTTTTTTATATCTTTATTTATCTTTATTCATGTGCAAAGCTGCTACGTACATATCTATTGCAGACAGATGAAAGTCCACTATTCATATCAAAAGTATTTTCATGCTGTTTACATTTATTGATCTTAATGTGTCCTGTAAAGTTTCTTCACAACGAACAGACATATTACAAAAATAACCTTTTGCTGCCCCTATAAAGTTGCTTAATCGCTAATTCAACTGTTAATATCACTCTAAAGCTACCTTTTTGATAGAGAGATATACATATTAAAAAAATAAACTTTTGATGTTACTCTAAAGCTACCTTTATCAAAATCAGACTATGTATTAGATTCGTCCAAATTACGGTCCCCAATCAAGTTGTATATGCCGTGAGCAGGCAGATTAGATTTTACGAAAATTTACGCGTGCTACAAAATTGGCATTTTCCCGAACTGTCAGGTTAGATTTATTAATCTTTTGATGCCTTTTCAAATCTCTATAAAGTTGCTAAGTATGAATCCAAGACAGAAAATCTGATTTCGTGATAATCAGTCAAACTAAACTTCAGATATCATAGTGCACAGATAAACCAAAATTATATTGAAAACATCTTTCAATGCGGGGAATGTATACTAATTTATAAACTCATTAAAAAGTTATAATTTTGCTTTAATATATTTTATTATAAAAAAAGTATATAAATGAAAATATTATAGAGAAACGTCAGTTAAAAACAGTAACAAAAGATATGCTAAGTATAAATGAAGTTCTCATCAAATTTAACAAACGTTTTATAGTCTAATAAAAAAGTGTCATATTGTTTGAAGCACTTTCAATGATCAGCTATTTTTTTTTTTTTTTTTTTTTTTTTTTTTTTTTTGTTTTTTTTGACTGACGGTCAGTTTTTCGTTCAGACCAACAGTTTCTTGATAAAAGTTGTTCACATCACTGACATTTTTTGGGGAAGACTGGTTTTGAAAAAGCGTCAGTGTTTGATGCGTTGAAGCTTCTGTAAAATTTATCTGAGCGTAAACAAAGAAAGAAAGGTAAACAAACAAAGTGAGAGGAATAAATAATCAAAAGGATTCTTCTGTCGACTTTCCCCGTTTCCACTTTTTGGGAATTATGCTTTCACATACATTTCACCTTTTTCATCGTGTCCCTTTCCTTTTCTCACCACAATCATACACATCTACATGCACACACACCCACAGACATACACACACGCACACACACGCCCACACACACACACACCCACAGACATACACAAAACGCACACACACACGCACACACACACGCACACACACACCCGAAACTTCTTGGAAGCTAGGGGAGAGCTGTAGGACTGTCGTATTTGCTGGTGAGGATTGCAGTGATGAGTCTCGAGGGAGACACTGGAATTATAGCACTGTGCTTTTGTTTTCTGGGAATGTCTAAATCCCCCCCCCCCCCCCCCCCCTCTCTCTCTCTCTCTCTCTCTCTCTCTCTCCGCAATGTCGGTATATTTTTAATTTCTTTTGAAATTTAGTTATGATACACTTACCTACGTATAGATTCGTATATTTCACATCTGAAGCACAGAAATATCTCAACGAGAATATAAATACATTATAAATTTCACGAATGAAGATCTTGGAAATCGAGACCTGCATTAATTAATATTGCTGTTCGCTAACTGCATAACGGACTGTCACACAATTACCTTGAGCCTCGGGTTCAATTTTCAGTTCGGGTACTTTATTCAATTATTAGATTAGCATTTTTATCGCTTAGTTTAAATATCATCAAGATGTAAATCAAATTTTCTAACCCAATTAATTACCGAAGGATGAACGCATCACCGTTATCGTGTGAAAGGCATCAGTGT
>NC_061109.1:62328424-62335924 GCF_015104395.2 Macrobrachium nipponense
TACACTGTCCAACATATTTATCTCGAGCGAAAAGATATTGCAAATGTACTTTCATTTACGCAAACTCAAAGTCATATGAATAGTATTATCTTAAGACTTGGGGTTTTAATAACCCTGGATTAGATTGTTATTTAATATGTATCGTGTGTTAATTATGGAATTAAAAATATAATGACTACATATTGTCGTCAAAGTTTGACTGTAAAGGTGTGGTTGTTTGTAAGTTGTGATACAGCCATGTTTTGTATTGAGTGTAGTGAAAGCAGTGGAACAAAACTTGCAGTTGAGCCTATTGAGATCTTGCAAGCCAGCATCGTAAATGTAAGTAACCATATAAGGATACAAGCCACATAGGGGGTTAGTGCCGTCTTTGCGCCTTATGCAGTATACTGTAGGCATTACTAAGAGTTTTTTTTGCAGCGACCCATCGGCAACTAGCTGCCACCCCTTTCATTCCGTTTACTGTACCTCCGTTTATATTATCTTCCTTCCAACTTACTTCCCACCCTCTCATAACAATTGTTCCATACTGGAACCGCGAGTTTTTCTTCCTGTTACACCTGTAAACCTCTCTTTCTCTTTCCTTTCCATTTCAGCATCGAATGACCTCCTAGGGCCCAGCGCTTCGCCTTTGGCCTAGATATTCTATTCCATTCCCATAAAGATACGAGTAATAATACGCTTTCTTCGCAGAACGCATAACGTTGAGAGTTACGACTTATCAGATCAAGTTATCTCAGTCACTAAATTCCAAAATTGACCCAAAAATTATCGAGAGCATTTCCGGTCAATAATCTCGTTCATGTGAGCAAAAGAAAACTCTCCCATGTTAACATTCCAACGAAAGCTAAACAAACGAAGAAAAATGTACCAAAGAGAGCAGCACTGGTGGTTCTTATGGTGTGATGTATGGCCTTCCTAAGGTACACAAGGAGGGTGTTCCTTTAAGACCGATTCTAACATCTTATGACGCCCCAATTACAAGTTGGCTAATACTTAGTGCCGCTATTAACAGAGTTCTCTCATAATAATTATACCATTAAAAACGCTGAACAATTTAAAGAAAGAATATTGTCTCAAGATTCGGATCTTTTTATGGTTAGCCTTGATGTAGTCTTTGTTCACCAATATCCCTGTGGAAGAAACAATTCAAATTATTTTAAACAAGATTTTCACTAATAATGATGTTCTGTTTCATGGTTTTTAATTATGACAATTTTAAGAAGCTTTTAACTTTGGCAGTGCAGGATACCGCCTTTATTTTGTCAATGGGAAGTCTTATTGTAAAACCAAAGTGATGGTATGGCTATGGGCAGTCCTTTAGGCCCAGTCTTTGCGAATATTTTTGTGTGTGAACTGGAGGAGCGGTTGCTGGACAATTGCCCTCTAGCTAATCATCCTCTCTTTTACTGCCGTTACGTTGATGATAGTTTATTCTTTTTCGAGACAGAGACAGAGCTGATTCCTTCTTACAATTTGCCAATTCAAGCCCACCCTAATATCAAGTTTACAATTGATTATGAAAATGATAATAAGCTCTCTTTTTTAGATATAGAAGTGTCACGTAATACGGATGGTTTTAACACCTCAATTTTTAGAAAAAAGACTTTTACTAGACTAGGGACAAATTTTTACAGCTTTTGTAGTTTTAACTTTAAAGTAAACGCTTTATATACCCTCTTCCACAGGGCATATTCTCTCTCCTCTGGCTGGTCTGAATTTCACAATGAGATTACTGTTTTACAACAGTACTTCACCGATAACTGCTATCCAGCTAAGGTTTTCTTCAAATACCTAACCAAGTTTTTAAATAATAAATTAATAGAGAAAAATAACAGACCAACTGCTCCTAGAATGCCTTTCTTTGCTAGTGTCCCGTTTATCAGTTGATACAACGTTTTATACCAAAGTTAAACGTTTAATACGTGAATATTGTCCGGCCATAAAAAGCCAACTAACTCTTAAGAAAAACCCATTAACTATTGGGTCTTTGTTTAGATATAAAGAAAAGCTGAGCCCTCTTCTGACTTCCAATGCGGTCTATTTATTTTCGTGTCCCAAATGTAGTTTGGGAAATTATGTCGGGGCCTCACGTAGGCTTCTTAAAGTCCGCATTGATTTGCCACAGGGGGGTGAGTTATAGAACAGGTGTCCGGTTGTCTTCACCAGAATTCTCGAACATTCGTGAACATTCAAAAAAATGCAAATTCAATATAGAATACAAACACTTTAAAGTCATTACACGGGCTTCTTCTCCTCAAGAGCTTGCTTTTTTGTGAATCGCTTTTCATAAAAACAATAGTTTCCAAAATTAAACAATCAAACTACCGCTACCCCTGTTTACCTGGCATAACTATGTTTACTTGGAACCTTTAACCTTTCCTTCTTCTTCTGGTCACTCGTCTTCTCCCTTTCACTTGATATGGTAATTTTCTTAGCATTGTAGTAGGTTTTAGAATTTTAAATTTAAATGTAGTTATTAGGATTGAGTCGTTTTTATTATATTTATGTGTATTAATCCTTTTTACAGCCGTGATGATGGGGCTGGACCCCGAAACGTCGCTTAATAAAGCCTTTGTAAAATTACAGAAGACGTCTCCCTTGCTTCCTTGAGAATATATATATATATATATATATATATATATATATATATATATATATATATATATATATATATATATATATATATATATATGTGTGTGTGTGTGTGTCTGCGTGTGTCTATGTAGTATGACCTTTTTTTATAATAAAAAGAGATGTATATCTACTTAAACACAATTGAAATCCGATTTTCAAAATGCAACACATATTTCGCAACCTAAATCGGCCATTGCTGGCCCATCCACAAATTCGGACTCATTGTTAAAACCCAGTCCCTCAGTTTCTTGTTATCAACAATTCTAAATCGCTAGTTACAGAAATATAAAATAAGTTGCAAATATTTTCTAATTAAGGCCATATTTTACCACATCAACATTTCAATTATTTTCTTTGTTTCTTGACAATTCCAGCTGCAACCCCTCATGATCAGCGTCAACAGACTCTAAACCCGAGAGGGCTCCAAAGGAAATCAGCTGCACAGAGAGACAAGTTATAGAAGAAGGATAAACAAATAAACACGAAGGAATAGATGCATCTGAAATTCACTGTATTCATTAGAATACGTCCACGATATTTCGTTATATATAATTCCTGCAACGTCTGCTCTGGAAAGCCTCATTTTACTTATCTATTATATATCAGCGATATGCGGCTTCTGTAAATATAAAACAGAGAACACTGCAGAAATTCGAACACAAGTTTAGGCACAAATTAAGCCAAAGCAAACGTACACTGACTGCCATTTTGAAATCTGGTACGTCACACAATATACCTTGAAGTCATCAAATATTGACATGACTAATATGACCCGGATTTGCGGTACCATTACTTGCGGAAAAGACTCTTGTTCTCCACATGTATCCGCAGAGAGAGAGAGAGAGAGAGAGAGAGAGAATTTCTGAATCTCTTTTGAGAGGACAGATCCACTTCATATTTTATATTTCAGAGATTGATGTAGGTCGGTCAATCGGTTCCATGATATTTTTTGGTAATGATGTGCGGTTTGAGTTTATGGATCTAATGAACTTTAATGGACTGAAATGGGTTCATGGAATATAAAAAGCCAACCACTGGGTCTACCTCAGCCTCTCAGCGCTAAATCAGTTTATTTACTACAACATTTTTATGCATCTGTATATATGTTAAACAATCTAGTGATTTGCATTTCATTACTAAACATTTGTATACGTTTTAAACCTAATATTTACTTCGGAAGATGAACGGTTGCAGTATGACATTTCAGTTTAAAAACTGAAATGAATCTTTCTTATGTCCAGTATAAATGTCACATTTGTGTGTGTGTGTCTGTCTGTGTGTGCGCGCGCGCGAGCTCGAGTGCTGTCAGATTTCCATATGCACAAAATTAACCATTTAATAACTTTACGACATACTCATGTGACAAGCCGAGAACTTGAACAATGTAAATGCATGCAGTCGGAAATTATATTTCATTCAATGAAGAGTGCGTAAAGAGCTTTTATATCGGTATTTATTTTTCAAATGAATTTGCAATCAACGATAGTTCAATATTCTTACATTATTACAAGAGTATGTTCATGAAATGTGTCATGAACAAATAAGGTTCACTTTTGCAATGATAATAACAATATTTGTATATGTTAATTTCTAATTTTTACATTACTTTCAGTCATTTATTTGCTTAGTTCCATTGCCCAGTAATATATTATCCAAATAATTATGATAATAAAAAAAAAGCCTAGTATTAAATTCCACGAGTCCCATTATTATTATTTTGTTCTTTTTAATCTATTACAATTCTAATCAAGAGAATTATTGGAGATTACTTCTTTGCGATAAGTTCCACCTGCCAGGATGCAAAGGAAATTCCGTGATTAGTATCAGGTGGGGTGGAGAAGGGCCATTCGTGTGACCCTGGGTCAGATATCTCTCGCGTCGCGACGTAGTCCTGATTCAGGATATCGTCGGGTGCAAAAGATTTTTTTTCTTCTGATGCAAAAGATATTTTGTGGTCACAGAAATAATGAAGGTGTGGGAGAGAGAGAGAGAGAGAGATAGAGAGAGAGAGAGGGGGCGGGGGAGGGGAGGTAGGAAAAAAATATAGACAGTGAGACAGCTGAAGAGATAAATAGGAAAAACGGAAGAGAGGAATATTGAGATGGGTTTATATATAGTATATATAATGTATATATATATATATATATATATATATATATATATATATATATATATATATATATATATATATATATATATATATATATAGAGAGAGAGAGAGAGAGAGAGAGAGAGAGAGAGAGAGAGAGAGAGAGAGAGAGAGAGAGAGAGAGAGAGAGAGAAATTTAGTTAATCCAATACATTCACCTCTCCATTTTCCTTATCGTATCACCCATTTACTCAAAATTACTTTGTTTAATACAGTATCATCTTTCAGACATATCCCATATATTGGAAAACTTCATGTCAGAACTTTTTTCTTATTCTTATTTCCAGAAGTTTTGCAGCAGAATTCTTCATTATTTATTTCTGATGCAAAAAAAATACAAACCAAAGCAACAACTGAATGAAACTAAAGGAGACAAATAAAAGCGAAACAGAAAGTGTAAACTTCAGTCAACTCCCTGTACGAAATAACCAGTAATAACACCTTAAATAAAATATGATGTTCAGCTCCCACGGGATTCCATGAGGACAGAAACGTGACATCACATTTCTGGGAATTGAAAAGTGAATGGGCAGCTGTCAGTAAGTCAGGTTTATTTATGTCGAAATAATGACCCTCTCGAGAAGACGACCCGATTCCCAGATTTTTGTGAATTATTTGGAACGTTAATAATCCGGATTATGTGTGTGTGTATGTGTGTGGAGAGAGAGAGAGAGAGAGAGAGGAGAGAGAGAGAGAGAGAGAGAAGTTTCATAACTCGTTATTTACTTTTATTATTTACACGCAATTTTTTTTACCATTTTTCATCTATTCCAAATTTCAAGCGTTTTGATATTGCTTATTTTCTTCGGATTAATCTGTACAAGAATGAATATCGAGAGGGCCAATAGTTCTGAACGGTGCGGTCATCTCTCTCTCTCTCTCTCTCTCTCTCTCTCTCTCTCTCTCTCTCTTCCATTCCCTTCCCAAAAATTTAATTATTTTTAATTTTTACTGTTAATATCGAATAATTGATTCGAACACTTCCAGTATATAGAATCCCACTCTTTCCTGGCTATTGAGAAAATTTCATTCTCTCTTCTTCCTCTCCTCTAAGAATGAATTCGAAAAGCTTTTAGGATTTAGAATCACCGTCGTTGCAAAAACCCAGAGAGACGCTAACCATTTGAAGGCGAGACGATAACTCACGAGGCTTCATTAACTCATCTGCCCTGACTGGACAAATGGAGTTCCCTTTTCTGGGAGAAGAAAAAAGGAGTAACAACAATGAAGATGCGAAAAGAGGAGGGGAAGTCGTTTGCAAAATTTATGTCTTTTTGTTAGGACAGAGAAGAAGATCTTTATTTGATTTCGACTGCATGTCTTGTACCACTGGGAAACTTTTTCTAAAGGCTGATTGATAACAATGATAAGCTTCCAATGGCAATGTTTCCAGTCTTTTCATTTAGAAAGATTTAGAAAAAAGTTAATCAACTATGATCTTTTTATAGTTAACATTCGTGAAGCTACAGGCATCACGATTTAAGTGTAGTGAATCGTCTAGTAGCTACTGTAGAATACGCGTAAATTTAATAAATTGGTTGAGATAAGACCGATCAGCAATTTATTTACTTGAAGGGGATAAAGGAAGGAAGACGTGACGTTAAGATTAGATCTTGGATCTGTCTATCGAAGATTATTTGGTCCGTTTACCTGTATCCAGACATTAAAAGGAAGAAAAAATCAGATGTCTCAAATCCACAGTGATATATAATATATATATATATATATATATATATATATATATATATATATATATATATATATATATATATATATATATATATATATATACATACATATATATATATATATATATATATATATATATATAATAAATATTATCTAAGGAATTATTGCCACCTATTCATTACCCCTTTATTTTAATTGTGCTTCGAAAAATCTCATTAATGAAGAGCTAAAGCAAGAAGCTCATTAGCGCGAAGTGGCTTCCTCGTAAGAAAAAAAGCTTTCTCGCCGTAACGAAATTTTCCTTCCAGATAATTCTGAGGTTCTCAAGAGAGGCTGTTAAAGGCGCGCGTGTGGGCAGCAGTCAAAGAAGAACAAATTGACCAATTAATAAACAAGTACAAAAAGTAAAAGAAAATTACTAAAATACAAGGAGGTTCGTATTTAGGTAGTAATGGATGGCATCTTCGTTTGAACTTCTGAAGTTGCAATTAGCATGAAAACATACCTTTAGGGAAGCTGTTCCACAGTCCAACGGTGTGAGGAAAAACGGAACTCTGGAAATGAGAAGTTCGAAAACGAAGCACATTAACTTCATGTAAAGAAATAAAGACGCAATAGGGATATAAAGGAAGGAAACAGTGACATAAGTGAGAAGGCTGAGAGATGACTGACATTATTTGAGGGAGGTAAATTTGTTCCCATCTCATCTCCCAACAATAGACTAGTCAACCGCGTTTAATTTTATGTCGTTTAATTTAAAAAAAGTTTAAGGGTATTACCGTATGGGGATGTAGATTACTGAGTACAAATACTGTGCAGTGCCGAAAATAAGAGTTAAACATTATAAAAGATATATACACAACTAATTATTAGAAAAATCACAGATGTGTAAGCAGTGAGCTATAGCACTATAGCTCACTACTATATTGGGAGCTATAGTGCTCACTATAGCAGTGAGCACTGCTATATTGAGCACTATAACAACTACATAATTTAATTTACTGTTTTTTGCGACATTTTTACTA
>NC_061109.1:62350924-62355924 GCF_015104395.2 Macrobrachium nipponense
TTCATCTCGCTTTTTGGCTGATGTAATAATGCATTACAGAAGAGTGTTAGACATTATTTAGACAACATTATAATTTTAGACACTCTTAGACTAAGCCTATCAAAAGCTTTGTTGAAAAAATTCCAGATTTTCTTTTTAGTGACAACGAAAAACTTAATAAAAGGAATCAGGTAGAACAGAAGATGGTTGATTGAGATCAGAGATGATAAGGGAGGGGAAGGAGCAGAATAATTGGGGAAGGGGGAAGAAGTGGGTAAGTGTTGGGGAGGGGTGGGGGTGGACATGGATTGGGAGGCAGTCATCGCCTTTACAGATATAACCTGCGTTATTAAGTTGGTATCAATGAGGCTTTGTTTCATTATGTAATATTAATTCTTAGATACGTATCTGAGTCACTACCACGGACATGCAACTCATTACTGCAGATAGAAAGATAGATAGATAGATAGATAGATAGATAGATAGATAGATAGATAGATAGATAGTTAGATAGATAGATTCATTTACCACAAAATTACAATATTTCTATAACTGCAAGAGATTCAAAACAACAATATTTTTCGTATTTCACGAAAAATCTTCTTCGTGTCCATTTGATAAATAAAGGAAAAAACGATATAAAACGACTTCGTAAACCTGGGAATTTTCACAAATCTTGCAGTAATTTCTTATGCAATAATTTGGCACCAATAGGTCCTTGTCTTCATTCTTATCCGTCTAATACCTTAGTTTACCTTACTGACAACTTTGTATTTTCTTTGATGAAGTAAATATTGGACTATCACGCGCCTTTAATCCAACTATTTGGTTTTCACATGTGATGCATCCAACTCAATTTATGGAGGGGTAAAATGCCGGGGATTAGACGTTTGCTGTGGATAAAGACGTTAAAGATACGTTCAGAACCACAATGTTAGGCCTATAGCGGGCAGGGGTTACTTGTTCAACATACGAGATAGCGAGAAGTGAGCTAAATATCCGAGCAAGATGGGAGTCCCTTGACGCACGGACACACATACACACTCAAAGAGAAGATAAAAGGCTTCGAGTCTCAAAGAGAGAGAAAAATCTTAATTGTAATTCTCCGTTTCTCCTCATTCGTCTTTTCCGTTATTCGAATCTCCTCTAGTTGTCACAGCTGTTCAGGTCTCTGCTCCACAAATACTTATGTGACACAGAGAAAGAGACAGCATAGAGACTTGCAGAGAGGGGGGACATACTGTAATACAGAGAGACATATTACAGACTGACAGATACACAGACTGACAGATACACAGACAGACAGGGAGGGAATCAAACCACTATCATGAAGCAACATCACATTGACGCTCATACAACAGACCCATCAAGGGAAAGGTTACCTGGTCGTGTCGAAAGTATTCCAGGACTTTCTTTTACCTTTAGACGTTTTATGTAAAGAAGAAAGCTGAGAGATACAAAGTCCTTTGTAAGTGACTAGCATTAATACTGAATGCATATTTTTGTCATTTGTCGTAATAAAGAAAACTTAATTGAAAGTGTTGTCCTATTTCTTATTAGATTTGTTTAATGTTTTATGAATATGAGAGTGGATATATAATATTTGTATATGCTCTTGGAGTATGTATATCAATGGTTTATTTAGATTTCTCATTTTGCAGTGATACAAACGATGATTAAACGTTAGGTTTTCGTGTGTGTGTGTGTGTGTGTGTGTGTGTGTGTGCGTGCATGTACACGCACACTGGCAAACGCACGCGCGGCACACACATACACACACACACACACACACACTACTGCTTTGTGAAAGCTTAGATCTGAAACAATAATAGTTTCTTAGATAGCCTTAGCATATATAATCCCCTGTCTTCATTTTTGTCTTAGAGTATCTGTCTGTCTGTCTGTCTGTCTGTCTCTCCCCTTGACCTCATTACCTTTGTTGTGATGAAGATATCATCAATAAATCTCCTGAAATATATCGGCAAAAGGACGGCGTAGCAATGGGTTTCCCCCTTGGGGTTCTTTTTGCACACGCATACATGGCACACACAGAAGAGGTCACCTTTGAAGAACACCCAAACCCAGAATCAATGGGAGATATATTGATGAAACCTTCATCACAACAAAGGGGGAAAATGACATAGATGAATTAGTAAATAAACTCAGAGTGAACTCTGCATTAAATTTTACGATAGAAAAAAGTGATAAGAAAAAAAAAACAGTAAATACAATACCACCGTAACACTAAAAAGACATGCTGAGAGATGTTTAATTGCAAGAGGAGAATTCCTTGATGCATATAAACGATCTGTGGTATATGCATACGTAAAATGCGCCATAAAACACTGTTCAACGTGGAATGGGACAAACGAGTAAATCAAACAACTTCTCACAAATAACGCTACGCAGATGACATGATCCAGCAAGTGGTCAAAAGGAGATTAGAGGATTACCATAACCCGATCCCGAGGGACAACGCACAAGACAAAGACAAAGAAATAGTGATATACCATCAGATATCATACAACAAACACCACGAAGATGAAAGGAAAGCCATCCTTGGTATACTGCGAAGAGGATATGAAAAAATTTTTCATTGTAGAGTAATAAAAAGAGAGTTTTATATAATTGGCGTATCTCGATTTAATTCTGGACAGAATATTTGTGTTAATGCAACGCAATTTAAAATACAAAGAGGAATAAACATTAATGCGCAAGAGAAGAAATGTTCCTGCACATCCCAAAAGTCCCCATAAAAGAAGGACAAAATTAATTACGGAATTTCTTCATTAAGTTTCCGGGAGAAGAGACCAGGTGTTCTCATTACGAACGATCACGTGAAATGTGGTGGAAATTTGTCTATTATGGGAAATGTTTTAAGTATATTTAGAAATTTAGGATGTCCATCATGCATACTGGCTTGGTTTTATGGCGTACTTGATTACAAAGGAGGTTAAAGTTTAAAGAATCGCCATTTACTTCGAACTGGAGTATGTGCGCCCAAAAGATGGGTTACAACTACAGAGCGAAAGAGATAGTGTATTGCTAAAGAGAAAATATTTCATAATCCCAATCCTTCCTTACCCTTCTGTACTAATACTACATATTAAGGCATTCTTTATTTCGCAAATATATCTCATAAAATTATCATCAGAGACAAATAAGTACGGATGAGTTTTCCTTCACGTCGAAACTAAAAAGGTAAAAACGTTTCAAGTACGAACTAATTAACAGAGCTGTAACTCATTTCTCACCCCGACGAGTAAGTCCGCGGCTTTCGTTCATGATTTTCTGTTTCTTTCTTTCCGTTAAACAGACAGACCTTTGTCCTTTGTCACAAGGGAAACAGAAAGAGACCATCAGTCATGGGGGATACCAAGAACAGCTAAATGAAGAAGCTGACAAAGAGGGAGAGGATTAGGACCGAGGACAGGAGACGAGGTCGCTAAGGTTCTCGGATTTCCGCGCCATTAGTCTCAGCCACTCAGGATTTCATCTCAAACGTACTGACAAAACGCGGACGTATTTAATTGCCTTTTCCGTTTTCTCGTAGACGCGTTGGAGAGAAGAGAATATTCTTGCTTTCGAATGAGTATATTTTGGTATATTTTGGAACAAAAGACTTCCACATTTGCAAACGCAGTTGTGTAATACAACAGAGTAAGGAGAATCCCGTGGCAACTTCAGTAGCATTTAATAAAATTCGAGGAGTCTCAAAGGTTACCAGATACCGTCGTTGTTTCTAACCAAAGATAAAGGCAGGGTTTCCACTAACCTGTGCCCCAAATCCTTCAAAGTGTAGACTTGGAGGCTGATCATCTCGCCCCGCCTTTTGGTGCTGTCCGAAAACACGACGCCCATGAAGGCTGCCCTGAGGCGAGGGCCAGCGATTGAAAACGCTGGAATTTGGAATCACCATCAGAAAAAGAAATAAGTACAGTAGAGATGAAGAATAGTAATAGCACTCAGTTACTGCTCGTTTTCTATCCTTGCGATGTAAAGCCACAGTAGTTTCTATACTACGGTCAAAATCTAGAATCTCCACAATTACTTCTATTACATACAACTCATTGAAAGTCTAATAAACAACGACAAACGGCTCAGAGTTTAATGAGAGTGCCTGAATACTGATCCAGCAAATGAACTGCAGTAAAAGCAGCAGCAGCAATTTTCTTCCTCACCCTACAGGTCGTGTTGGTATGTGGATCGTACATTTCCAGGATGAAGGTCTGTTCCAGCCCGCCGTCATGTCCAGCCAGACATCTTACGTCCACCAACTCTAGTGACAGGCCGAATACCGAGCAGCTGTGCACAGGGTCAGGGATTCCTGTAGGCATAAGAGGACCCGGTTCACAGGATGTAATCAAGTCTCCACTAAATAAAACAAATGGCTGTGATTTTGTTAGTTATTGAAAAAGGAGTTGATTATTCGTTCTCAACCTTATCCCTTTCTATTGAGCCTAGACTAATAAATATGTGTTCATGTCCAAGAAGAAACAGTAATGATTGATACAACTATTGAAGCATAAACGGAAGTTATATCTACAAAATAGTATTGCCCACCGAATAATTCACTTAACTAATTTCATATCTGAGAATGCAATTGCATGTTAGAAACATTACTTTTAATGAATATTATTATTTAAATAAATTCTATTGAATATGTTCTATCAAAACATAATCAAAGTTAATATGATGTCCTTGAATGCAAAGGACATTTCATGACTTCTCAATAAATGTTTTTTTATCAAAGGAATTTCCAGTTAGGTTTCCAAGTGGCAGTTCCGAGAACAAAGTTTGCTCAAATCCATTCGATCAATCAGAGATTTTCCTTTGATAAATTATCTCCACAAACAATCGCTTTCGTCAGGGAAATGGAAAATGTTTTTAATTTGGTTAGTAAAGATGAGTGACACATCTCTATTTATTTATACATATATTTTTGATAATGAAAACTGTAAAAATAATCAGAATGTTTTACATACAGATAGGGAAACAGATATATGTTTAAGCACGCTGAA